>NW_024546129.1:0-46255 GCF_018152505.1 Drosophila elegans | reverse complement strand
TCTTAAAAAGGTACCGAAAAGGTTGAGCTGTACCCGACCATTTACTTTTTCAGCAACGGCCACGACCCAAAACGTGCGACTCGCCTTGATGTCCGTATGTGGCTCACACATCATGTAAAACATACCTTGCCGCATCCGCCCCAGTCGCCAGATCTAAACCCTATCGAACATTTGTGGGAAGAATTGGATCGACGGGTAAAAAACAGGCTATATCCACGAGAGGCCCAGCTGAAGGAATTGGCACTGGTGGAGGACTGGCACAATATTGGTTCAGAAACCACCCAAACTTAGTTTCTTCGATGCCCAGGCGCTTGGAGGCAGTCATTAGGCATAAGGGGCTTAGCCACAAAATACTAATTTTAATTTTAAAACGATTTTTATGTTTATTTTTATCATTTTTGACTAAGTGTGCCAATAATTTTGTTCAACGAAAATCAGGTGTTTTTTTTATAGTTTTAATTTTTATAATTACTAGAAATGTGATACAAGAATGAAGTTAAGTTTGTTTTTAGTTGTAAGATTATCGATATATATGAATAAAATTTGTTTTGATTTAATATCATAGTTTTTAGTGGAGAAAGTAATGTTAAAGTCAGACATGTCAACTGTGCCCAATAATTAAGTTCGTCACTGTATATACAATTTCTACGCCTTTTCAGCCAGTGTGTGTGTTTACGTACTGATCCAACATGGTGAATAAAGTTCATCAACAAAAACAAAAATGTAATATTATTAAAGTTAATAATTTCATAAGTAAATAGCTAACTAGTTAGAGACACAAAAATGAATTTAATTGAGAAAGAAGAGAACAAAAAATCATAATGAAGCAGAACATTAACTGTACCGCAATTAATTGTTGGGTTTAGCTCCAATTTAATAAATATTTTGTAGTAACAAAACCTAAATTGAAAATAAGAAGAGAGTAGTTGATTTACTTGTGCGACCTGGGAATGTAAATATTTGATCAACTACAATTTGGGTTCTTTAATAATCCGATCAAGGTTAAAGACATGGTAGGGTGGGTAGCGAATTCGCGTGAGTCAATCAACAGCTAAGACTTCACGCATATTATCTGGTTTCTGAAAAGTTCTACTTTATTCAATGATTTGAGTCAATTCGCCTAGTTGTTGCTTTGTTTGGTTTACCCGGGCAGGTAACCGCTTGAGTATTTCAACCATGATCGTGTGGTTATTTAGTTTCAGAAAGGGACTCTAAAAAATTATTCTTAAGGTAATGTTAGGCAGAAGGGTCAGCAAAAACCCCCCCAATTCCCGGAAGAGCTAGAGATGACATGGGTCCCGCTCCGCTGTACACTCACTCAAATAATTGAAAAGTTATTCGGCTATCAGCGATAACTTCCTTTTCTTTAAAATCGTATCGAATTGGTAGTACAGCTAAAGACACGATTGACTTAAAATAATTATAACAGCATTGTAAAAAAGAGAATTATAAAGCATCGTATACAGCGCCATTAAAAAAACCCTCAAATTTTCTTATTAACATCAACGATGAAATAATTATTTATTGGGAAATAAGTCTGGATTTTTCGGGAATCGAGTTCCCCAATTCAAAAATTAAAATAAAACTTAAAAAAAAAATTATTAAAAGAAATTAAAATGTTTGAAATTGTTGTTGAATATTCTTGGACCAGGTTCGAACAAAATCAACAAAATAGACCTGGAAATAGGGCACACTGCTTAAACTTCAGGGGTTAATAGATTGTGGTATTCACTACATTTAAAGTCAAAATCTGGGGGATATTTTTGCGATTACTGCTTGCAGTTTTTAAAGTCACTAATTTTATCCACAATAACCTGGAATGTGGTAAAGTGGCTTTATACTAGCCTGAACCGAGTACGACCAAATCTACAAAGAATATCATAAGAAAATATTCCATATGGTTGTAATATAAGCCGACACTGAGACTGTTCTGGAGATTTATAGAACATGTCAGAACTCTCTATATTAGAATTATTTTATATAGCTCATAAATATAAACCAAATTTAAACGAATCGTGGACTTATGAATATAACCATATAACAAAGAAATATGTTATAATTTAAGTTTCACAATGGTTCTGACTGCATACATAAATTTTTTAAAACACTCAAAACCTTGAAAACTCTCAATCAACCTTAAACATTGTCAGAGAATTTATAAGTTAGACCCAATTAATTATGTTAATGCACCATCAATACTTTGGAATGCAATGCTCAAATTTACCAATGTACAACTTGAATTAATAAGCGATGGAGTTTGGGTAATTCTCCAGAGAGGTCAGCCGCAGACTAGAGCTGGGTCGGCCACTAATGATAGTATACATATTTCGAATATTTGGGTATAGAAACACTATAGAGGTTTAAATTTCTATTGTAAAAGATAGTGTTTAACGTATTTAAAATTGTACATCACTACATTTGGTGATAAAAAGCGTGTCTCGAATGGTCTAAAATTTGAAAAAAAAAACGATAAAAGGATTTTTCAAAATTCGACTTGTTTTCGGAGACATCGCTCATTTGATGACGTGGAGTCCGAGACATTAGTATTGTTTCCTAATCTCTAAACGCGTTTTTCTCGAAACTTCAATACTTTTTATGAGGTTGTTGAAATGATATTTCAAGTTCTACTGAACTGTTGAATGAAATTTGGTACATTTCTTGTTTATACAACTCTCTATCGCGTCTACCTCGAACTTAAAATATATTGATTATAAGTATTTTTTTAAATATTGGAAAAGTTCGAAAAAACATTTTTTGTTTTCAATTCGACACCATTTTGATATTTTTTTTGTGATCTACTTGATAGAATCATCTTTATCAATGAAGAATTTGTTTGTTTTTTTTTTGTTCCGATCACTACTCAAATCCACCGGCCTTTACATCGGCGAATTTGTGTTCTTTTCGTATTATTTTTTAAAATCTTAAAATTTAAATACAAAACACAGTATTTTACTTTAACCATCGATATTTTTCCTCCTCCACGGTGTAGATAAAAATATTCCAATTCTTTTTATGAGTGTTCTTTTCAAAATTTTTTTTAAAGAAATCGGTAAAATTAAACCTTTATAAGCAAGTTGTGCATTTACTTTTAAACATTTTGAAATATTTCGAAGCAACGTCGAAAATGTGTTCTGTTTTGAACATATCCATGGGACGATTTGTGTTGATTAATTGTATAAAAAAATTTGTTGTGCATAATCAAAGAATTTAATAAAAAGAAACGATTGGTAGTTACGAAGAATTTCTTACAAGCTTATTCAATTCTATCGCTGTCGCGTGCAACAGTGAGAAATATCAGTGCATCCAATTTTTTTTTTGACATTTTGCGAACCAATTAAAATAATGTTGGTCTAGTATAAGCAGTGCATTGATTTTAAAACTTGCTTAAAGTTAGTCTCGTGCGACAAAAAAAGTCAAAAGTCGTTTATTTTTACTTTTTTTTGTATATATTTTTTTTTTGCAGATGAAAGAAGGCAAGTTAAGTTAAATGGAGTTGCAATTTTTTTATGCCATCTACACAAATTCAAATTTTTTCAATATATTATAAGTTAAATGTGTTGGTAAGTGCACTGCCATAAGGCAGTTTTGAGCAACCCTGGCTTAAATTTTTGTGGTATTGATATCCGACGCCGACACCCAATTCGTTAACAAGCTGATGATTTATGCTGCTTCTTTAGACCCCATGTAGAGTGCAATATATTGCGACTTCGTGCTGCTGAGGGCGACCAAACTTTGCTTCTTGAATTGGAATGAGCACCTGCAGCAAAGAAGGCCCAACGTCTGCCCGATTTGCGGTCCGAGTTATCACTGGCCCAATCAGCTTCCACATAGCAATCTATTGCTCGACCAGTACGATGGTAATGCAACTGCCGATCGGCCGTGCCTCTCAGGTATCGCAGCACTCGTTTTGCAGCAACACCATGTTCAGTGTGCGTATCAGCATTTGTGCCAAGTTCGCCACTGAATGGAGAATATCGGGATGCGTGGTAATAATCGTATATCAGAGAACCAATGAACGATAGATAGGCCACCTGATACACACAAGTTTGCAGCTAGAATAGTAGCATTTCACTAGATATCCCGCCTCTAGAGGTGCAACATTTGGAACTCGTCAGCAATAGCAGCTTTGACGCTTTCAAGATATCTTTTGTCGAGATCTCTTCTATCAAGAGATCATCTACGTATACAACAACAATACGTACACTAGTATATACATTTTTAGTATACAAACACTGATCAATGGTACATGGTAGAAAACCAAGCTTGATGAGTGTAGAACTGAGCTTTTCGTTCCATTCCATGCCCCTTTGCCTCAGCCCACACAGTGTTTTTTGCAACTTTGGCACACGCTATAATATTGATGACCAATGAATCCTTCCGTCTGACGCATATATATGACATCATGTTACTCGCTTTTAGGACAGGCTGAAGAAACGTCGATTTAGTGCATGTACCCAGCCAACGCCATGACCAGTCTGAAAAATGACTATCTGGCAACGGAGAAGAAAGTTTCGGTGAAGTTGACTCCGTATTAGACTGTCCATTTCACTTTTCATCAAAACCTCTTTTGCATTAGCGGGAACACTAATGTCTTCAGCCGATAGATTGCTTAGCATGTGATACAGCTTTGCTGGTCGTTCTGGGTTACCTGTATAAAACTTTTTAGGTCTCCCGCGTCTTCTTCGTGCTCCTTCTGAAGTTGGCTGCCCGATGAACTTATCATCTCTGTGATACTAATGTTAGAAAGTCCTCGTCCTCACTAGCCACGACAATCGCCTGCTCGTGAGGAATTGAATCTTGCAGTTGCTCTTGCAATTCAAAAAGTTGGGGGTTCCCTGATTTAACTACACTCGCCGCAGTCGGACGATTCCTAAACAGGGTGTTTTCCATTGAAATTAAATTTCGAGCCTCAATCACTTTCTAATTCTGAATGTTCGACCAAATATTGCTGTTCGCCTTATGATGCTTTTTATTCAAGACAATTATATTCGCACCAAAGACTCGCAGATACCCAACACAGTGTTTCCATTCTGTCCACACTTTAAACGGTGTCGTACCTGGTTAAGATGATAATTCTGCACGATTACGCAAATAGGCGGCAGTCTTAATTGCCTCTGCTTAGAACCGTCAATAAAAGATCATGCTGCGCGCCATTTCAACTAAAGTACGGTTTGCTCAGTCCGTGTCGCCATTCTGCTGTTGAGTTTGTGCACTGTAAATTGTCTTTTTACACCGCTGTCAACAAGAAATGATTTACACCCGAAATGCAAATATTCACTCCTATTATCGCTTCTCAAAAGTTTCAGTTTCCAGCCCGTTTGAATTCCTTGAACTAAACAATTATTTCGTCTCTTGTCTTCAGAAGGTTAATTTGTCGTCCATGAACGTTACAAAATATTCAAAATTCATTGGTCCGCATATGTCAGTATGTATTAAACAAAGAATTTTGCTTGCCCGACTCGCACTACCTTTTAGGAACTGCTTTACACAAATGTTGCAATTTAAACAGGTCTTTCATGTTCTTTAAATCCAATTTTTACTACCATGAACCATTATTTCACATATCATCTAAATGAGGTTTCCGTTGTTCACCGAATTTGTCTTTACACTAAAACATTTGTTCGCTTGGTTTTTAATTCTGAGAAACGAGATCGTTCTCAGTAAATGAGCGTCGACACACAACATACTCTTTTGAAAGAGAGCTTTTGAAGCGAACGCAAAAACGAAATACGATTTTCTACGCGCCGGTATTTCCTTTCGGTTGGTTTTCCTGATTTTTTGCTCTACACTTTGACGCCTTGTGAGCGAGACGATCGCAAGACCAGCAAGTAAGGGCCCTCGGACCGTTCGATTTATTTCGTTGCTTTTCGTCCGCTGACCAATTTTTACCGCCGGAACCGAAGCCGAACGCTCGCTGTTCGGCTTCTCTGCATACTCTTTATTTGCCTTGCGCCTATCTTCTTCTTCGTGAAGTGTGACCCTGAGAGAGTTTAAAGGTGGCAGGTAATCGAATGTCTCCATTGCAACCACAAAAGCTTCCGACAGGCTCGATAGTAAGAAAATAGACAACATTTCTTCAGGCACTGTTAAGTCTATTTCTTTCAGTTTTTTCCACGACCGCGCCATAATTATTTACGTGATTTGTCACCGTTTCATTTTCATCCATTTTCAACAACTGCTTAAATAGTGTTATGCAACGCACGGGGCCTGTCGGTATATGAATTCCCGCAAGAGCCTTTTCGTCTTTCACATCAAACTGCTCCCCTTTGCGCATCACTATCGCCTTAATTTTTTACCTCTCGAACACACATCACCGACCACAACTCGGAGTGTATTAGCACGCTTTTCATTTTGATCATTCACGCTCAATAATTCTCGTTGTCGAGCTTATCGATTGAATAGAATGAAGAACTCATTTTCACAATCGACCGAGTCACATTTTCAGAAAGTCAGATAATCACGTTCAACCGCCACAGACAGAAACTCCCGGCCCTGGCCTATAACCTATTCGTTGCGGTATTTATTTTTGAATTAAGGAAATGCAAACGGAAAGGGAATACAGAAGAGAGTCGAGAGACTTTGCTTCGTTGCGACTTATACATATTATAAAATAAAATATTATAAGTATTCAACAAAATACTAAAACAACTTTGAGTCTAATAAAAATTAATAATTTATATGGATGGAATATGAGTCAAACTTTACCGCTTTCAGTGTATACATTTTTGAATAAGGAAAAAGTTGAAAATTTTAACTATAAATCTGTATATTTTGATGGTGAGGTGGGATACATGTAAGAAGTTGACTTGGAACACTCTCCTGATCGAACTGACCCACATAATTATTTACCTTGCAGACAAGTCTTAGATGATTTAACAATATTAACGTTGAAAAGGTTTTAGTTTTTAGCTTTAAATGGTTAAAATTATTTCGTATACATTTAAGCATCTCTTTTTCAATCCGTTTTGCCTTCAACTCCAATCAATGAGCAAAATTGTACTTTCTACAACAATTTTGCTCATTAATGTATGTGGTGGTATTTCACCGAATGGTCTTTTTTTACTATCGGGCATCGGTTCTGACAATTTTGTTCATTCGTTGCTCATTGGAATCGTCATAGGTTGTTTTGCTCGCACTTGAATGTGGCCTACAATGTAGTGACATAACCCCATTACAAAATGGATTAAATGTGAAAAACACATAGAGCTTTGTTTTTCCACGCCTGCTTGTTAAAACCTAATATAGATTTAAATACTGTTGAAATGATACAAAAAAATGAGCCGAAAATGATTTAATTTTTTAATTTTAATTTTATTCAATATTTAAGCCCATCGCAATACGCATATGCTTATTGTTAAGGCACTGGTCATTATTCTATGAAAAAAACTTAAATATAAACATTATTGACTAACACCTATAAACCATCATATTTTAAAGAATATTATAATATTTGAATGTTTATTTTTAATTTTCTAATAATATTTATTATTTGTAAATTTCTTTTACTTTATTTTAAAATATAGTTGCGCTCTTTATTGTTTAAAGTTCGTTTTGTAGACTTTTCCATAATCGAATTGCATTGACGTAGAACTGCCTCTCCGAGCAGAGAGATTGACTGCGAGGGCATAAATAGTTATAAGTTCATTGAGATATTGCAGGGATGAGCTTGCTGCTTAGATACATTGGTTCGTGGCTGGTCACTTTTAATGTAAGTTATTGCTTTATCCATGCGTTTAAATTAAGGTCAAGAACTTCATTAGTCAGGTGCGATACATGGTCATATCTATTTAAATTAAACACATAACGAACAATTGAGTTATTTTGCTTATATCTCGCGAGTCGCAATGAGCAAATATTGGGTGTACAAGTACAAAACCGCATTTTTCATAGTTTGAGGCTTTATTGCGTAAAAATAGCTACATACTGAATTCCGCGTCGAAAAAATTGTTCGTCTTTGGACGCGATCCATGTATCCATCCAATTTTTGACCTTCTCGTAAGACTGGAAGTGCTGTTCAGCTAGACCATGAGTCATCGATCGAAACAAGTGAAAATCAGAAGGAGCGATGCCTGGAGAGTAGGGCGGGTGGGGTAGGATGTCCCATTTCTGTGTTTCCAGGTAAGCTTTTACGACCTTAGAAACATGAGGCCGGGCGTTGTCGTGTAAGATTATCACTTTACCGTGCCTTTCCTTGTACTGTGGCCGTTTTTCCTTCAGCGCTCGACTCATGCACATCAGCTAGGTCCGGTAGAGAGCTCCTGTGATGGATTCGCCTGGTTTCAAAAGTTCGTAATACACTACGCCAAGTTGGTCCCACCAAATACACAGCAGCAGCTTCGAGCCATGAATGGTTGGCTTTGCAGTCGAATTTGATGCATGGCCGGGAAGCCCCACGATTTTTCCGCTTAGGATTTTCAATTTTAACGAGACGATGCAAGAAACTTTTTCTTTTGACGTTGCAGTAGTTGCTCACACGTGAAGAGACGCCTCTCAATGTCCCTCGTCAGCAACTCGTACGGTACCCAAGTTCCCTGCTTTTGAATCATTCCCAAGCTTTTTAGTCGAAGGGAAATGGATTGTTGAGTCACACCCAAAGAATCCGCGAGTTCTTGTTGTGTCTGACAAGAATCTTCATCCAACAGAGTCTCCAAAGCTGCATCTTCATACTTTTTCACGGGACCCGGCCGATCCTTGTCTTCCACCATTCCATAATCACCATTTTTTAATTTCACGAACCATTCTCGGCACGTTCTTTTACTGATACACGACTCACTATATGTTGCTACAATCATTCGACGCGCTTCAGAAGCAGATTTTTCGAATGAAACGCAAAAAGCAAAATCTCCCGCAAATAACGCTTATTCGGTTCAAATTTCGACATCTTCGCGCACCAACAAAAAAATGGACAATGAGAATAGACGAGCGAGATGATGTGGAGTTGTTGACCGATACCTAAGCTTGCCATGTGATGCTTCTGATCGGAATTCCCTCACCGATTTCCAAAGGTGGCGCCACCCAGTGGAAACCGGCGGTATTCTACTTGTTCACTTGATATTTCAACACCGTAGAATAGTGTAGGAACGAGGATGGCTTTGGCGATTTATAGCTTTATATCTAATGGCAGCAGCCCGGCTGCTGGTCCTATGTAGAAATTATTTTTTAAGACATGTTTATAGTGTTGAAATACTCGGTACACACTTAGAGGCTATTGAGTCCACACAACAAACAAATGTACATATGAGTGTGAGCAGTCTTTAAACTCCCCACAAATCTCGGTGCAGGAGAGCTGCATAGCAACAACGAAGGAGGAGAAAATGCCAGGGCAGCCAGTTCAAACTGTAAACACCGTGAACTAACGGTACCGAGCTGGACATCTGCCCTCATACGGCAAAGGCAACAGCTTCGGACTCACATAAAGAAAACACGGTACGACAGTGGTCTTTGGACCCGATCACGCGAGCAGGAGAAGAAGGGAAATAGGACCATGACAGGCTATAAAAGGCGGCGCAAGCGCAGCTCACCCCGAAGTAATAGTGCGTGAATCAAAGCAAGTGCGTGTAAGTTAACCAACCCGTGAAACCGGGCCGCTTATGGAATTAATAAACAATTTTTTCAAAATTCAATTTAAACAATCTTCGCCTATGCCTTTGCATTTGCCTTTGTCTTTGCCCATGCCTTTGGCTTTGGGGTCCGCTCTTGATTTCCCTACCAAATAAACAAACAAATCCTGCAGTAAACATAAGTTTCCACTCGAAGCCCAATCAATTGCGTTATAAGTTCAAACTATTGCGATCCAAGCCCAAACAAATTGCATCGGTCAGCATATTTGAATTTCACAATAGGATGCCATGATTTCATCCTAAGCTTATATTCTAAACAAAAGGAAAAGTTCGAGAAGCTCAAAGAAAAGCTTCTGGCCGAGGTTCATTGGATAAGATTTTAGAATTAAGCGGGCAGTCCATCTTTGATCAAGAAACAGTTCGGAAGTAAGAAATTCGATTGTGAAAAATTAAGTGTATTGTGCTTGTGAAATTAAATAAAAAGGTTTAACACCAAGTTACAAAAATAAAAATATATTTTTTATTTTAATTAGCGCCCAACGTGGGGCGGTGATAAAAAGTTCTAAAAAAATTATTAATTATAACAAGTTAATATAAAAAAGAACTTACGCCGCAAAAACCCAACCATTTTTAAGTGGAAAAATTAAAACATCCACAAAAAAACCAATGACACCCAACGTTGTGAAAGTTATCGTGATTAAAAAAATTTCAATGGAAATCAATTAATGCAATAATCCATTTAAATAGCTGGTAATAAAGGTGGACCGAAAAATTAATTCACAGTACAAGAACACACAACAAAAAACAAATAAATAAAGAACAATAAATCAAAAATAACAAATAGTAAACAAAAACACAATTAATAAAGAAAGTTAAACAAAAACACAAATATATCAACTGGAAGAATAAAAACAGAAATATTTCATTTAAACAAAGAAGGAAGGAAGGAAGGGCTGAAGGGCATTCCCTCGCCAAAATTCAACACGACTACAACTAAAATAACAAAGAAGGAAGAAAGCTTAAGCCATCATCAAAGAAGATAAGCTTAATAATTAAAAGATCGTAAGAAATATGAACAATTATATTTAAGTAAAAATTCAATTTGAAAGATATATTATATAATGCATCCTGGAAGATATAGAAGATTTGTTGAATCTATTTAATAAGTTAGAAATGACCGATAAGCCAAGCACAAGTAAAATGGCGAATCAAGAATTAGAAAAGCAAGCCTTTTTAACCACAGAATTAATAAAACAGATTGTTTCAACAGAGGTAAATTCTCTAAAAAACGAAATAGAAACACTGAAAGCAGAACTTCAAACGAATGTCAATAAAGTAGAAGATTATAAAATTGAAGAAGTTGACAATTTAATAAAATGTGAAGAATCCTATGAAATTTAAGGAGGAACTTGAAAATTATGTGAGTTGGAGGGAAGCAGCAGAAAACGCTATGAGTCAGTATATTCGAAAAAGTAAGCGATATTTCGCAGCACTATCAATATTAAGGAACAAGATAACAGGAAAAGCAAACGATGCTCTAACCATCCACGGAACAGTCCTAAATTTTGATGCTATTTTAGCCAGGTTAGATTTCGTGTTAAGCGATAGAAGACCGCTACACATTATCGAACAAGAACTAAGTATTCTTACACAAGGAAAACTAAGTGTAATGGAATATTATAACCAAGTTTACAGGAAACTAACATTACTAACTAACAAAACTATAATGACATATGGTCGTAATAAGCCAATCACTTCAGAAATTAATGATAGACATAGACAGAGTGCATTAAGAGTTTTCATAACTGGCCTTAACGGCCCAATATCATCGACTCTTTATTCAATGAATCCAACTGACTTGCCTAATGCTATGGCGTCTGTACAAGAGATGGAAAGTAACAACATGAGAGCAAAATTCGCTCACAATTGCATTGGAATGAGTTATAGAAAATATAACTGAAATTATACTACTAGCCCAGAACAAAATAATAATTATTTTAATCAAAAGACCACTAATTACAACAATTCAAACTATTTGAGATTCAATCAAAGATCACCACAACAAGTTAAAAATAATCAATGGAATCAGAGTCAGAATAATAATAATCAGTGGGGACAAAATAATAATTGGAAGTTTAATAACAATCAGGTACAGCCTGCTCCTGAACCCATGAAGATAGATGAATCAATCCAGTATCAAATTCGTCCTAATAATAATTTTAACAGGGGTAAGAAATAATTATAATCAAAACCAAGCGCAAAAAACAAATACAAGCGCCACTCAAAACAAACCAATTGAATCACATCCGCAGTTAAAGCGGAAACCAACTGGTTCAATTAATCAGCCTGCTCAAAAAATTATGAGAGTAAATAACATAGAAGAGGATCATTTTTTAGATCAGAACCGGAGTAGGATTACCCTACTTAATGAGAACTGACAAAAAAATCGAAAAGGAATTAAAAGTTTTAAGTGCTACAGGTGCAACATCTTGTTACATAAAAAGGGGAATTTATCAAATAAAAAAGAGCTCCCAATTTACAAAAGAGTTTTAACCATTAATGGGTTTACAA
The DNA here is from genome assembly GCF_018152505.1 of Drosophila elegans. Taxonomy (NCBI): domain Eukaryota; kingdom Metazoa; phylum Arthropoda; class Insecta; order Diptera; family Drosophilidae; genus Drosophila; species Drosophila elegans. The sequence goes on along the minus strand of NW_024546129.1, from coordinate 34,124 downwards.
TAATAAAATATTATCATTTAATAAGGATATTTAACACAAGACAAGTGTTTTATGAAATAGAAGGGTTAGAGTCCGACTTACTTATAGGTTTTAGTCTTTAAAAAAAAAATAGAAGCGGTAATTGATATTCAAAAAGGGACCATCAATTATAACGGGAAAAAAGAAAAATTACTTTACGATGAGGATAATGCTTTAAACCAATTATCGCTAACAAATGGAAAAATTATCCTTCCATTAAAAGAATATATTATAAAAAAAATACTTTGAAGAGCAAAGTGGAAATAAATCAGATTCACAAATGGTGGAAAAAAAGTTTATTTAGCTTGGGATCACAGAATCCTGAGCAAGCCGACGTAGAATTACCCGTCAACAAAAATCAAATAGTTTGGGATCTAGAAATCCTGAACACGCCGACGTAGAATTATCCGTCAACAAAAAATCAAACAGTTTGGGATCTAGAAATCCTGAACACGCCGACGTAGAATTATCCGTCAACAAAAAAATCAAATAGTTTGGGATCTAGAAATCCTGAACACGCCGACGTAGAAAAATCCGTCAACAAAAAATTACATAGTTTTGGAAAAAAAATTCCTGAACACACCGACGAAGAATTTTCCGTCAACATAAAGTTAAAACGTTTGGGAACACAAAACCCTCAACGTGCCGACGTCGAACTATCCGTCAATAAAAAAGTAACAACTTTGGGATCAAAGGATTCCGAAAGAAATAAAATAAATAATATTAAAATGTTAAATTCAAATCAAGTAGAATATTTGGAGAAAAGAATAATTGACATAATTGAAGAGGAACACTATAAAATAAATCTACAAATTCCTTTTAGAACTGATATTCGGGGCGAAATAAATACAAATAACGACAGGGCCATTTATAGTAAACAATATCCCTATGCTTTATCAGTTTCAGATTTCGTTAACAATGAAATCAATAGAATGATAAATGAAAATATTATAAGGCCGAGTAGAAGTCCTTAAAATTCACCAGTACTGGTGGTACCCAAAAAAGGTCAAAATGAAGAAATAGAAAGAAGAACTAGAATAAGAAATTAAATGAGAACACAATACCTGATAGATACCCGATGTAAGACCCATCTGTTATATTAGCCAACTTAGGAAAGGTAAAATATTTTTCCACAATTGATTTCGAATCAGGAATCCATCAAATTCTTATGAAAGACTCAGATATTGAAAAAACATCTTTTTCTATTTACAACGGAAAATTTGAATTTTTACGCATGCCTTTCGGGTTAACCAATGCGCCCAGAATTTTCCAGAGAGCAATGGATGATATTCTCAGAGAACAAGTAGGAAAAACATGCCACGACTACATGGGCGATATTATAATTTTTTCAAACACAATCGAGCAACATTTCTCAGATTTAACTCAAATAATAGGCATTTTACAAAGAGCAAATATGAAAATTTCTCTCGAAAAATCGAAATTCTTTAAATTAGAAACCTCCTTTCTTGGTTACATTGTTTCTTTTAGTGTAATCAAAACAGATCCTGAAAAAAATTCCACAATCTCAAGGTATCCGTTACCACAAAATATTAGAGAACTTCGAATCAGGAATTTTCTTGGCTTAACTGGCTATTACCGTAAATTTGTCCGTAATTATGCAAAAATTGCAAAACCACTTACAAAATATTTAGGAGGGGGAAATGGAAATGTTTCTAAAAGAATATCTACAAAAGTTTTAATACAATTGGACGATTCAGCTATACAAGCTTTTAACGAACTAAAAGAGAATCTAATAGCACAAGTTGAACTAGTTCAACCAGATTATAGTAAAAAATTCACTTTGACAACAGATGCATCAGATGTAGCTATTGGGGCGGTATTATCACAGGATAACAAACCAATTACTTTTATTTCTAAGACACTTAATAAAACCGAGCAACTTTATGCCACAAACAAAAAGGAACTGCTAGCAATAGTATGGGCCTTAAAAAATTTGAGAAATTATTTGTACGGAGTAGTTGGTATAGAAATCCAAACGGACCATCAATCTTTGTCTTTCACGATTTCGGACAAAAATCCCAACGTAGAAATGAAAAGATGGTATTCTTTCATAGAAAGCTTTACCCCAAAAAAATAATATAAAACCTGGTACAACAAATGTGCATTATCTCGAATACAAATAAATAACATTACAAACAGTGTTGTAGAACAAACAGAACAGTCAGACTCAGATCAAAACACACAGCATTCTGCTGACAGTAGTTTTGAAAATGTAATACAAGAGATCCGTAAACCGTTAAATCAGTTTAAGCAACAACTGTTAATAACAACGGGGAGGTTTAAAATACATGAGTCACTGGAAGTTTTTGGCAGGACACGACACATAATTGAATACGATACACCAGAAAATTTAATAACTATATTAAAAGAGTATATTCCACCAAACATTACGGTAGGAATTCATTGTACATTAGAGGACTTATATCACACTCATTACCCTTAAAAAATAATTTCACTAACCCATTTCTTTTTACGAGAATCTTTCTTCAAGACATAAAAAACGATGAAGATAAAGCCATAATAATAGAATAAACACTCAGTCGAGCTCATAGGGACCTAGATGAAAATTACAAACAAATCAGTAGGTTATATTATTGGCCAAACTTATTTAAAAAATTGAAAGAATATATAAAAAATTGTGTGATTTGTAATGAAAATAAATATAACAGGCACCCAATAAAAATTCCAATCGGGGGAAGCCCCTATTCCAACTAAAGAAGGAGAAAATTTACATATAGATATATACTACGCGCAAAACTTAACATTTATTACTTGTATAGACGCTTATTCAAAATACCTTGTTGGAAAAGTAATTCAAAATAAGTTAAACATTGAAATTAAGGTAATGGAACTACTTCAACAATTTCCCCAAGCAAAAGTAATTATGACCGATAACGAACCTAGTTTTACCTCGGCCCAATTTAAATCATTTGCACAAAGGTGTGGAATTACTTTGCATTACGCAGACCCAAGACACAGTACTTCAAACGGACAAGTAGAATGAGCACACTCGACATTAACAGAAATAGCTCGCTGCATAAAAGAGGAGTTTAATTTAACTAATTTTTCCGAAATAGTTATTAGAGCCGCTCAAAAATATAATCAGAGCATTCATTCCACTACAAACGAAAAACCATTTGATATCCTATATAATAAAATTGATCATGTTAGAAACACATAATGAGAAGAGAAAAGAAAAAGATTATCATGTAGAACAAGTTGTTTATGAAAAGAAACATGGGGAACGAAACTAACTTAAATCCAGATATAAAAAACAAGTTGTAAAGGAAAATTTGCCTAACAAAATAATAATCAACAATAGAAATAGGATTATTCATAAAGATAGATTTATTTCACATAACTAATTTAAGTATTTTATGAAGAAAATAATTTTTTAAGTACTTAACGTAAACCAGATCTTTGACCAAGTCTGACATCACTAAAATCAGACATAGAATGGGAAATTTCAATGGACTTGGAACTCATTAAATTAACTTTATCAGAAATAATGCCAAAAAGACAAAAAAGAGGAATTAATGAAATAGGAACTTTATGGAAATGGATAGCAGGTACTCCTGATCATGATGATTTCATAACGGTTGAGAACAAAACATAAGAACATAATAGACAGCCTTATTGAAAACAACAACAAGCAATTCACAATAAATTCAAAATTATTTAATGAAGTAAAACAATTTTACGAAAACATCGTTTGCGGTTACTCACATTTGACTTACAAAATTTATTAGATACTATTATCTTAGCAAAAGCAAAAATTTTTAATACAAAAATTTTAAACGAGAATGAAATTAAAGAAATTTACAATCATGAATAACAATCTGTAGTATTATCTGACCTAATGGACATATAAACTTTTAAAATTTTATTAAATAATGATTTACTTGTAGTTTACATAAAATATCCCATGATTAACGGTAAATGTGACCTTTACAAAACAAGAGCTATTGCAAAATCCGATGGAAAATTATTAATAAATAATGAAGTTGCCAATTGCAAAAACAAATATTACCTAATGACTAATTTTAAGAATGAAATGTTTAACAACTATTGTAAATAAAGTTTTGAAACTAATTGTTTTATTAAATTATTAAACGGCGAAAAAGCCAATTGCTCTAAAATAAGAGAAATTAATAATAAAATAGATATCTTACAGGATGGCGCCATTTTAATAACAGGAACAAATATAGTAGACAACACTCAATTAAAAGGTTCATATTTAATTTTGTTCAATGACTCAATTATCATTAATAACAGCACCTACATTAACAGCGAAAACAAAATATTAAACTATATAGCTCAGCATAAATTCATAAATTATGACATTTCCGAATATATTGCTTCAAATAATTCGGAGCTAACTCTTGACAATATAGGCATTATCAATCCATTTGTAAAAATTAATAATACCAAAATATCAGTTTCCTTTATATTATTAATTTTTATCATTATATTTTTAATATTATTACTTTACATAATATATAGAAATTTTGTAACCAAAAACAACGGCCAGAACTAGAAATCAGTGCAAACCAAGAAAAAGTTTTAAAAAAAGAAAATACAAACCAAGATGAAATTTTAATAGAAGAAAACACAAACCACGAAGAAACTTTTAAAGAAAAAGATACAAACCAAGACCAATGTTTTTTTTTCAAAACTAAGAGAACGCTTAAAAGAAATTCATAATGAATCGGGGCGATCCATTTTAGAAGGGGGAGAGTTAACCAACCCGTGAAACCGGGCCGCTTATGGAATTAATAAACAATTTTTTCAAAATTCAATTTAAACAATCTTCGCCTCTGCCTTTGTCTTTGCCCATGCCTTTGGCTTTGGGGTCCGCTCTTGATTTCCCTACCAAATAAACAAACAAATCCTGCAGTAAACATAAGTTTCCACTCGAAGCCCAATCAATTGCGTTATAAGTTCAAACTATTGCGATCCAAGCCCAAACAAATTGCATCGGTCAGCACATTTAAATTTCACAATAGGATGCCATGATTTCATCCTAAGCTTATACTCTAGCCGGCAGTCCATCTTTGATCAAGAAACAGTTCGGAAGTAAGAAATTCGATTGTGAAAAATTAAGTGTATTGTGCTTGTGAAATTAAATAAAAAGGTTTAACACCAAGTTACAAAAAATAAAAATAGATTTTTATAACAATATTAATAGTGATAAATTTAATTTGTACGCGAGACCAGTGGGAAGTTAATCAAGTGCCGAGTGCCAGGATCAAGATCGCAATCTCGAGACGCGGAACGACTATAAGTCTACAAGGCTAAGGCTACAACGCTGAGATCCAACGGTTGCTAGGTCGTGGTTAAATCGAGCTCAAGGAGTCCTTGCGTTGAGTCTGCGATAAAGGTGGCTGGGCGAAGAAGCAGAACCTAGTTTTACCTGCATTCCAAACCGATCTTAGGGAGCCTGCGAGAAAGGTGGCTGACCTGCTAGACGATACACTTCGGTGGAGCCGTCACGATTCGGACACCAGCAAGCAGTCAAAGACCAGGAGCGACCCACGAGGCTATATTTAAGGAGACAATTATAGCCCTAACGATCCCAACACCCTTGCGTTATCATTTGGTCAAAGTCAATCAGCCAATATAAATTTGGGTGAACGATCCCACAACCTCTCTGAGCTAGCCGCACGTTTACGTAGGGAGCAAGAAATAAGAAATCAGGTCGTTGCATCTGGCGCCCATAAGTGATTGTCCTGCACAAGGAACCAACGAGTAAATATCGAAAAGACGCGGCTGAGCAGTCGGAAGGCTGGGCATTTGTAGTAGACGAAAAGTTTGGGGAAGGGGGAGGACGATACGGTGTATCACACCACACCACAGCGCGCACCGGCGGCTTCCACCGCCACCAACAGAGATGCCTGAGTTGGGCGGCGACCACTCACCAAAGTAGGGAGCACTAGGACCCATAGGGGCATCTGTAATAACAGATGTGCAAACCTAGGAAACAAATGAACCAACGGATATTTTTTAATGTGCAAACCTAGGAACCAAATGAATCAACGGAATTTTTTTTTAATGGGCCAAGTTTTGTTTACCATTTAAATAGAAACCGGGCGCCTCGACAGTCGGTCGATCGATAGTTGCGATCGATGGGATTACTGGATTTCTCAATGAACGGTCACACCGATGCAGCAATGTTAACGGCAACGACAATGACAATGCTGAACCCCACTATCAATAAACTCGAACGGGACAGATTACGGGAAAGGAAATAGTGATTTCAAACGCGCGGAACTGTCTATGGAACGAGATGCAGTTTTGGGAAAGTTGAAGTCCTGCGGGGAGCTGTCTGGGGAACTGAGGAAAAGCTAAGGCATTACAACGTGCGAAAGTCAAAGGCCTTTCAGGGCTGGGGGAAGTCTAACGGGGAACAGTCTGGGAAAGTTGTAGTCTTTTGGAGAACTGTCTGAGAATCACGAGGAGTACGAGTTTAGGGGCGGGGAAATCACCACAAAAAACTTAAAACTCACCACAAATCTCGGTGAAGGAGCCGAGAATGCCAGAGGAGTTAAGGGCAGCCAGGTCAAACTCTAAACAAGGACCTTGAATCCGAATAAAGCAAAGACACCGTTAACTTCCGGTGCAGAGCTGGACATTGGACCCTCATACGGCAAGGGTAACATGTTCAACTTCGGCCCGCACAAAGATGACACACAGTGAATTAACGGTGCAACAGTGGACCTTGGACCCGATCACGCGAACTGGAGAAGAAGGATACCTGGATCATCGCCGGCTATAAAAGGGCAGCGCAGATCACCCCGTAGTAATAGAGCTAGAATTAAAGCGAGTTCGTGTACGCGAGTGCCGAGTGCCGGGATCAAGATCGCAAAGTCGAGACGCCGAACGACGAGGCTTCTTCGAGGCTGAGACTACAACGCTAAGATCCAACGGGTGCTAGGTCGTGAATAAATCGAATCGTGGATGGGCGAAGAGGCAGAACATAGTTCTACCTGCTAGACCGATCCCACAACCTCTCTTACGTAGCGAGCGAGCAATAAGAATCAGGTCGTTGCATTATATTTTTCTTTAAGTTAAAAGGCATATGATGTATATATATATATATAGATATATATATATATATATATATATATAAAATCGAATCGTGGATGGGCGAAGAGGCAGAACATAGTTCTACCTGCTAGACGATACACCTTTACACAATATAAATTTGGTGGAACGATCCCACAACCTCTCTTACGTAGCGGGTTAGCAATAAGAAACCAATTAATTGCATTATATTTTTCTTTAAGTTAAAAGGCAGATGAAAATTATCTACATGGATACAGATTAAATTATTTTACCTTCAGACGTAGATTTTTTGAAACCATAAAAGAAAATCCAGAAAATCCAACACTTTAAAACATTAAATTCGGGCTCATGAAGAGAGCCAGGAAAAATGAAGGATGAATATGATGATATTTGCAGAGCTTATGGCTAGAGCATACTCTTAAAAAAAATAAAGGTTTAAAAACTTATTATTGTTATAAATCTTAATTATCAGGCCTGTTCCAGTTATCACTCGGAAGTGAATTCGTTAAGATTGGCGGTTTTCGCTTTAACATAATTCAAGTTCCCTTGCTTGCTAGCAAATTTCCTAGGGAAATTACTATTTGGAGGAAAATAAATCAGCTGACTGCCGATACTGCTCTTAATTTATCATTTGCCTTAATTTTCCGCTGCTGTTCCTAATCTTTGTGTATTATTGGTGCACACATTAAATGTCTAAAATAAGTCAAAAAATCATTGGTAGCTAAAAATAACAAATTCAACTTATTTTAAAAGTAGTGATGGAAAGTTATCAACGAAAGTGTTGAACAACTCCTGTGAAACAGCTGCTTGGCACCAGTGTTGCAAGTTTTTCACAAGTAGGGTTCGGGACCAAAGTTGCCAAAGACGATGAAAAAGTTCCCAACACAACGCGCTTTGCACATTAAGTACATTAAATTAAGATATAACAAGAACAAAAACACTTTTAAACTAAACTTAAATATTTTACACTTCAAACCATATAAAAACAACACGAAAAGCGCTTGCTAAAATAAGTACCAAGAAAATAATTATTTAAAAAGTCAAATATGTTACTATTAACCAAATGTGTTCTTAAAACATCATAGAATAAGATAAAAATTTCATTTGCACTTTTAGTTATCGCAAAATATTTTAAAAGAATAATTTTCTGTTTTTTCCGTGAGTTTTTTGCGGAAGCTAACAGAGAATTAACAGAGGGAACTCAGATTTCGTGCAATTCTTTCGGAAGTGAAAATTGGATCAGGTCTGGAAAATTCGAATCCGTGTGAATCTTTCGGAAGTGATAACTGGAACTGGAAGTGATAAATAAAAGAAAAACGGCTTGTGATATTGTAAAAGGGCTTGTTCAAGCTCTCTTAAAAAAAAAAAAACAAAAAAAATTATGCAGTGTAGTTTAGGTCTTAGATTCAGAATGCTAGCCTGTAGCAAGTGCAGCGCATCATGATCAGGTGGCGCCCTCTAACGCGAGAACAAACTCTGCCGTACTGGCAACGCAACAAGTAAAATCAGCTGAGTAGAAGTCAGTGGTCTGTGGTCAATATCAATTTTGAAACAGCTATATTTGGGGTAACTTGCTAAGCTCACGGCTTTAGCTTATTCTTTTCTATTCCCACCGCTAACCAGTTTTCTGGAATACATTTTCTCCGACCAGCAGGCAGACCTCGTAGTTTCTTGATTACTTGGTTAAGAAATAAACTAAATATATTCGTATAATGCAACACGCGTTCAACGGTGGCTGAATACAGTGAACTACCAGAGGCCAATTCGGATGCTGGTTTAGCACAACCATATTCCTCCTGAGACCGCACCTAACCGCACTGGCTTACAACACTGCCTAGCGCTGCCTAACTGGCGTAGCACGATCAGCAGCTACACAGCAGCCTAAATAGGCCCAACAGCCAGTCCAGCAGAGCAGGTGTAGCAACAGCGGTAGTACGATCAGCAGCTACCCAGTAGCCCAAATTAGCCCAAAAACCAGTTGAAATAGAGCAGAGCAGGTGCAGCAACCGCAGGGCTATCCTCAGCAGCTATATATCAGCTATATGGTGTGCAACAGCAGGAGCTGTTGCTACTCATCCTAACTCTACCTACATAAAACTAATGCACATTGTTGCTATTATTTTCTCAGCAATTTTATTAGAAAACAAGAAAGAAAGCAAACTTCGGCAAGCCGAAGTTCATATACCCTTGCAGCTATTGCAAGAATTAAACATTTTTGAAAACATTAAAACTATGATTTACTTGCGTATATGTTTAAAAACATTGAATCTATGACGATTTGAAGCTAAATTATTTGATAGTTATTCTATATATTTTTATTATTTCTATGGGAGCTATATGATATAGTCGTCCGATTTTGATAAAATTTAAACCATAATTCTGAAATATTTAACCATTGCTATATGTCGAAGAACTAAACAAAAATTAAAAAACAGCAAAGTTATAATTTTTTTCAATTATTTTTCCGATTGTTCCTATGGGAGCTATATGCTGTAGTCGTCCGATTTTGATGAAATTTAAACCGTAAATCGGAAATGTTTAACCATTACTAAATGTCGAAGAACTAAACAAAAAATTAAAAAACAGCAAAGTTATAATTTTTTTCATTTATTTTTCCGATTGTTCCTATGGGAGCTATATGCTATAGTCGTCCGATCTGGCTCGTTCCGACTTATATACTACCTGCAATAGAGAGACAACTTTTGGGAAAGTTTCATGCAGATAGCTTTAAAACTGAGAGACTAGTTTGCAAATAAACGGACGGACAGACGGACGGACAGACGGACATGGCTAGATCGACTGTACTAGTGATGCTGATCAAGAATATATATACTTTATAGGGTCGGAAACGTCTCCTTCACTGCGTTGCAAACTTCTGACTGAAATTATAATACCCTCTGCAAGGGTATAACAAGTCTACATAGTATGAATACAGATTTTCCATAAAAAATGTAATAATTATAATAAGAGTTCTTAGTTTGCTGTGGTTATAAGATATTGAAGAGAAAAATTATAGGCAAAAAGATCAACGTTGCTGCTGAGAGCCGGTAAAAACTAACAGTGGACTGAAAAAAATACTTAGCGAAATTAAAAATATTTGAATGTGCTCAGTAAATGTGTAATCCCACAGTTAAAACGGGCAAACACAGTCAATAAAATTCATACCTAAAATGTCTACAAAAAAAAACAAAAATAAATGAAAAAATGTTGCCGATTCAAAACTAGATGCTTCAAATAAAACCGACGACCATATAACTAAATAAACATGTAAAGAAGTCTATTTGTTAGACGATCGCCGCTGCCAAATATTTTTCGCCGCCGGAGTTAATCGACTGTAAATTACCTTTTGCATACCTTCTTTCATTACTTCCATTATTTAGTTATATCGTCACTGGTCAAACCGAATAAAATGTACGACGTTTTGTTTTGAATATTCCTGTTTGAGCGTTTAAGCTGTATTACTGACTGCTTGCAAGTTCTAAAACCCTGTTCTAATAAACGAGGGTCGATACAAAAAGATCTCTCGAGATTTACACGCGCCGTAACTTATAAATTTAAAACCTGAAATCTTTACAATGAGCATATACTATTTAGTTACTTTTTTTTTATAAATTTATATATATAGTAACCATTATTTGTATATGTATATAAATAACGTTCTCTTTTAGCAACGTTAAACTCTTTGCCATTTTCGACAAGAAAAATTAAATTATTTTGTTAGACAGTTTCTGATCATTCAAAAAAAGCAAAAATTAAAAAATGTAAATAAAACTTTTGTGATGCATTCATTTTCAAATTAAAAAAAATCGAGTTGATTTTAACTAACTATATTTACAAATATAGTATTGTTTCACAATTTGAAACCAAAAACATGAGATATAAGTGTTGAAATAATATAAAAATAGACAAGGTTGATAGAGATTAAGAGTATACGAACCAAAATATCTCAGCCCATATGAAAGGGTTAGCTTGTAATTATGATTTGTAATAAAAAAAATGAATTTTAAGAAATGAATTTTATCCGGGGATCATGGAGGTCGAGTTTCATTTAAAAATGTGATTGGTAGTCATTCCAAGGGATCCTGAAAAGGAAATGCTTCACCTTCTTAGCATTTCTTTTCTTTCTTCAGCCTTTGTTTTCTCTCTAGCTTCCCAATGTCCCCAAATAAATAGTACGCGAATTTTAATTGATTTATACTAGCATACGAGCATTATAACGTGGTGGTTTTCTTTTCTTTCGTTAACCCACCACATGCCTACCAGACATATGAAACCGAGGATGTTGCGTACTCCGCAAAACGCGTTAATTTTTCCACCAGATCTTTCTTAATAGATCGTTATGCTACAGAAATAATTATGGCGCCCAAGGTGTGAGGCCTGACCTTGGCTGCCTCGATAGAGAATAAAATAGTCAAGTTCATCAAACAGTGCGAAATTTTCATATACCACTGAAGACTAAAAATGTGGTTAGAATTATTACTTTTCGTTACGTTTTCTAACACAAAAAAAAAAATAAAAAAACTATTTGCGCCTACACTTTGATTTAACATGTATCTGGATAAGCGAACTATTAATGTAGAAATGTTCCGAACATTTTTAATATTAATGCGTCATTAAAGAGGAAAAAGCTAAATCAAGTAGAATCCTGCAGATTGGATGTGGATATTTTAGAAGGTTTCTATCACCAGCAAAATAAAAACTCTGATAGGCTTTTGAAGTAAAAAAGGATTAGATACACATTCATAAAAAGGGTTCTACCGTTACTTACAATATTCTCGAAAGGTGCTTAGGGTTTCCAAGATACGAACTGATTTCTTGCCAGAACTATAAACTTGGATCTAGATGGATATAAGTGGCAGTACCGCTTTGGAATTTAGTTTTGTCTTTTTTCTGTTCAATTTAGTTATTGCAGGTTGCAAACAATTAAAAGTCATAACATAGGTGTGCCAGAGTAGAAGCTTTATTTAGTAGCTTTAAAAGTTTTGGATCACACGTTTGTACGAAGGTTGAAATGTCTGCAAATTTAAACCAAATTTTTGTTGTAACTCTTGAACAATATCATAAGGATTACTAGAAACGAAGATTGTTCTGATTCCCAGAAACTATTTTTAATTTAAAAGAGAAAAAAAAACTTTTCAATATTCAGTTCTTTTTGATTAATTATAAAAAAAAATTAATGATTATTGTTCACGTTTGAACATGGATAATTAGGTTGCTGGTGCAACACCACTTCAGATTACACTTGTGAACTAAGAAGTATGTAACTAGTACATAAGTGGAAAAGGGTATAAAAGACGCGATGAGCGGCAAACCAAGATCAGTTCCTAACGAAATACTGTTGTGCTTTAGTCAGGGATTCGGCGGTTAGCGGTATAAGTTGCTAGTTGAACGGAGCGGTTTTAGCTGCCCCCAAGACACGCGATATACGCTGCTAACAATTATTAAGAAATTTATGATAAGGACGAACTAGCTGAATATATTTCCGTCACGGCAAACGGTGACTGCTTTATTTGTCTAAGAGGAATTGAATACGCTGCTCAGTTGTTATCAGCTAACTGTCACACATTTCATCGAGTCTGTTTTAACACAAAGGTTCGAAATCATAAAAATTGTCCTGTGTGTAAATCAGATTTAAAATCCTGTAGTGAAAGTGCAAGTAGGCCATCGAGTGCACTGGGTAGGTCTCAGATTGATTTGAGCAAGGAACTAGCAGGAAATCCTATTACAGACGACTATAACATGGAAGAGTAGTTTCAGCAAGCCGTTAGGGAATCTAATAAGAAACGGAAGCTTTAGCAGAAACTTTTAGCGCTGGGTTCCAACGAATGTTAACTCTTTTGATCAAATAGCTTGATAATGACTGGTTTTGGCGTTATCATAAAAGCGTTCAAATAAGTCAGGATACTGGCTCATTGCAGCGGGTCGATTTGCGTGCCGCTTTGAGGTCTCAATTTAAAGATGAACTTACGGATCTCAACATTCGCTTAGCAATAGATCGACGTAAGCAGAGGGAAAACGAATCGTTTGATGAATTCTATGTGTCGATCGTATTGTTCGCCGATTAACTTTCGGTTCCACTGTCGGATCCTTGGGGGCCAGAATTTATAAGAAAATAAATTTAAATGAATTTAGCGAAATATATTTTGCCCTTCAAATTCGTATATTCCTCAAGCCACAAGTGTGTATATCGCTGATATGATCGAATAGAGCTCTCTCTTTCTCTCAGAACAGTTGCGTGCGTAGGCAGAGAATAAGCGAAAGAAGTTTAGGAAAATTCCATGGAAGTTTGGCAACGTTGCGTTAAGCAGGCAGACGAGCGTCAGCTAGTCGCATCGTTCTCTCGTGTTGACGGAGTCGCATAGCGCGATCTTTCTCGCGCGTCAGCAAAAGCGCGTAGGAGCCAGAAACGAGAACAAAAACCTGGAAGGATTCCGTTATTTGAAGTTTCGCAACCTCTCTTAGTGCAGACAGCAGCCTACTGGTCGGCAGATAACTTGAAGAGGATCGGCATGGTGAGGCACTGCAAATTTTTGTGTCCACATCGATCGTTTGCGTCACCGCACGCCATGTGCGGCTTGATCATATACATCTTGTGCTCATCAATGACGCCCAATAGGAGACTGAGCCAGCAAATATATATGGCCTGAAAACTTCTACAACTAACCCGCCGATCGGATACGACTCCTGACCGCAGAACGCCACGTGCTGCGTAGCGATTATCAACATCACATCGGCACATATGTGTGGCCGAAAATAAAAACCGTCTGCAAAGCTATACACTGCGCTGACACCGCTGCGCCCAGAACGCCACGCGCGGCCACCATGATCTAGGATCACCCCAACCTTATGGAAGGCGTTGAGGCAGTCATCTGACTGCCGCTTCATTACCTCACCAGCATGGATAAATTATCACTGACTATAGAGGACGAGGAAAGAACCACCCCCCATCCGGCGAATTTAGTACCGACTCCGACTCTTCTATACACTAGATGGAATATTTTCCGAACATCTTGTGCTGCCGCCAACGCGCGGCGCGCTGTACACTACACAAATAAGAAAATGGCGCCCAACCGTGGGGCAACCAGAAGCTTAATGTAAGTCGAAAAGTATTTGGGGGAATTCCATTTTTAAGTACAGAAACCCTAGGAACCGAAACCACCGAGAAATCTCTGTATTTCAAAGTGCAGGACGCTAGGAGGAGCTTTGGCTTCACGATATTGCTTTACTATTTTTCTTATATTTTTTTTTGGGTAGATTCAACTTAAGCTTAGTTTCATTTCTCAGTTGTTTTAGGCATACTATAAATTTGTTGTTTGGAGACGCGGCAACAGTCCGAGAGCTTACGGATTGGAACAAATCTAGGAACCAGCGCAATCTGCAGAAATCGGAATTGACATGAATCAGAAATTTTCTGTGAATTAAGGTAAAGAGAACTAGGTCTCTAGGAATCGCGATTGTATTTCGAGTTCGTACGGAATAGTCGACCAGAACCAACCGTTACTTTGTACCTCGTTTTTAGCAATTTTTCATTAAACTCGTTTCAAAAGCTGATAGGATATGCTAGGAAATGCAGAGTATTGGAGAGACTTCGATCTCTGACCAGAGTAGGAAACGTCACTTGAGAGGCAAGAATACAAAAGAATTTGGATTTAATTGATTTAATTTGACAAGTGATTAAGATATAACTAGGAGTATTTTATGTAACAAGCAAGCAGTTGTAAAAACTAACACGGACAAGAGTAAATCAATATTTTTGTAGCCAATTTTTAAAGATTTTGGTCGAAAATGTCTGTACGTAACAGTTATCTCGATTTGTCACTCGCGGTGGACGCTGAGTTTGAGTAACCCAATCTCAGAAGAATCCTTGGTTAGACTTCTTATACGGCATTCTAAGCCTTCTCTTCAGTATGAACTTATGCATTTTCGCATAAACACTTTAGCTAATCTTAGAGAAGAAATCAGGACTCACGAGCAGTTCTGCAAGCAAATTAAAGCTCAACCAGCAAAGAGTAGTCTTCAGCAACGCCCGTTTGCCTCTCAGATAGAACAAAATATTGGCGTTAGCGAATCGGCTGAAATAGCACCGATACGATAGCAATTTAAATGTTGGAATTGTGTGCAATTTGGACATCGTTTTTACGATTGTCTTAAAGTTCGCACAAGCCCAAATGCCAAAAGTGCGACCCTTCGGAAAACTATCTGATGGATGCGTCGGTCAAAAACCACGCGTCGCATCCGAGACAGTAAAATCCGATAGTGGTACCCAGAAAGAACGATATATAGAATTAAGCACGGATATATCTAATAAACAACCGGACAGAACATTACCAGCTATCGTCGATTACCCCCGAGCCATATCATGTTAGAATAGCGAAATACGCAGCAGCAAGAAAACGAATCTTTGGAGGCGTTAGCTCTTGCAATCTTATTGAGAAAACCAGACGTTCAACCAGTCGGATGCGCAGTTTCTGGAAAAAAGTTCGAGAAAGCCGAAAGAAACTAATCTCCGCAATTTTTATGAACTCTGACAATCGACTTTATACTGATATATATATAAGAAATAAACTAAATATATTCGTATAATGCAACACGAGTTCAACGGTGGCTGAATACAGTGAACTACCAGAGGCCAATTCGGATGCTGGTTTAGCACAACTATATTCCTCCTGAGACCGCACCTAACCGCACTGGCTTACAACACTGCCTAGCGCTGCCTAACTGGCGTAGCACGATCAGCAGCTACACAGCAGCCTAAATAGGCCCAACAGCCAGTCCAGCAGAGCAGGTGTAGCAACAGCGGTAGTACGATCAGCAGCTACCCAGTAGCCCAAATTAGCCCAAAAACCAGTTGAAATAGAGCAGAGCAGGTGCAGCAACCGCAGGGCTATCCTCAGCAGCTATATATCAGCTATATGGTGTGCTACAGCAGGAGCTGTTGCTACTCATCCTAACCCTACCTACATAAAACTAATGCACATTGTTGCTATTATTTTCTCAGCAATTTTATTAGAAAACAAGAAAGAAAGCAAACTTCGGCAAGCCGAAGTTCATATACCCTTGCAGCTATTGCAAGAATTAAACATTTTTGAAAACATTAAAACTATGATTTACTTGCGTATATGTTTAAAAACATTGAATCTATGACGATTTGAAGCTAAATTATTTGATAGTTATTCTATATATTTTTATTATTTCTATGGGAGCTATATGATATAGTCGTCCGATTTTGATAAAATTTAAACCATAATTCTGAAATATTTAACCATTGCTATATGTCGAAGAACTAAACAAAAAATTAAAAAACAGCAAAGTTATAATTTTTTTTCAATTATTTTTCCGATTGTTCCTATGGGAGCTATATGCTGTAGTCGTCCGATTTTGATGAAATTTAAACCGTAAATCGAAAATATTTAACCATTACTAAATGTCGAAGAACTAAACAAAAAATTAAAAAACAGCAAAGTTATAATTTTTTTCATTTATTTTTCCGATTGTTCCTATGGGAGCTATATGCTATAGTCGTCCGATCTGGCTCGTTCCGACTTATATACTACATGCAATAGAGAGACAACTTTTGGGAAAGTTTCATGCAGATAGCTTTAAAACTGAGAGACTAGTTTGCAAATAAACGGACGGACAGACGGACGGACAGACGGACATGGCTAGATCGACTCTACTAGTGATGCTGATCAAGAATATATATACTTTATAGGGTCGGAAACGTCTCCTTCACTGCGTTGCAAACTTCTGACTGAAATTATAATACCCTCTGCAAGGGTATAACAAGTCTACATAGTATGAATACAGATTTTCCATAAAAAATGTAATAATTATAATAAGAGTTCTTAGTTTGCTGTGGTTATAAGATATTGAAGAGAAAAATTATAGGCAAAAAGATCAACGTTGCTGCTGAGAGCCGGTAAAAACTAACAGTGGACTGAAAAAAAATACTTAGCGAAATTAAAAATATTTGAATGTGCTTAGTAAATGTGTAATCCCACAGTTAAAACGGGCAAACACAGTCAATAAAATTCATACCTAAAATGTCTACAAAAAAAAACAAAATAAATGAAAAAAATGTTGCCGATTCAAAACTAGATGCTTCAAATAAAACCGACGACCATATAACTAAATAAACATGTAAAGAAGTCTATTTGTTAGACGATCGCCGCTGCCAAATATTTTTCGCCGCCGGAGTTAATCGACTGTAAATTACCTTTTGCATACCTTCTTTCATTACTTCCATTATTTAGTTATATCGTCACTGGTCAAACCGAATAAAATGTACGATGTTTTGTTTTGAATATTCCTATTTGAGCGTTTAAGCTGTATTACTGACTGCTTGCAAGTTCTAAAACCCTGTTCTAATAAACGAGGGTCGATACAAAAGATCTCTCGAGATTTACACGCGCCGTAACTTATAAATTTAAAACCTGAAATCTTTACAATGAGCATATACTATTTAGTTACTTTTTTTATAAATTTATATATATAGTAACCATTATTTGTATATGTATATAAATAACGTTCTCTTTTAGCAACGTTAAACTCTTTGCCATTTTCGACAAGAAAAAATTAAATTATTTTGTTAGACAGTTTCTGATCATTCAAAAAAAAGCAAAAAATTAAAAAAAATGTAAATAAAAATTTTGTGATGCATTCATTTTCAAATTAAAAAAAATCAAATTGATTTTAACTAACTATATTTACAAATATAGTATTGTTTCACAATTTGAAACCAAAAATATGAGATATAAGTGTTGAAATAATATAAAAATAGACAAGGTTGATAGAGATTAAGAGTATACGAACCAAAAATATCTCAGCCCATATGAAAGGGTTAGCTTGTAATTATGATTTGTAATAAAAAAAATGAATTTTAAGAAATGAATTTTATCCGGGGATCATGGAGGTCGAGTTTCATTTAAAAATGTGATTGGTAGTCATTCCAAGGGATCCTGAAAAGGAAATGCTTCACCTTCTTACCATTTCTTTTCTTTCTTCAGCCTTTGTTTTCTCTCTAGCTTCCCAATGTCCCCAAATAAATAGTACGCGAATTTTAATTGATTTATACTAGCATACGAGCATTATAACGTGGTGGTTTTCTTTTCTTTCGTTAACCCACCACATGCCTACCAGACATATGAAACCGAGGATGTTGCGTACTCCGCAAACGCGTTAATTTTTCCACCAGATCTTTCTTAATAGATCGTTATGCTACAGAAATAATTATGGCGCCCAAGGTGTGAGGCCTGACCTTGGCTGCCTCGAGAGAGAATAAAATAGTCAAGTTCATCAAACAGTGCGAAATTTTCATATACCACTGAAGACTAAAAATGTGGTTAGAATTATTACTTTTCGTTACGTTTTCTAACACAAAAATAAAAATAATAAAACTATTTGCGCCTACACTTTGATTTAACATGTATCTGGATAAGCGAACTATTAATGTAGAAATGTTCCGAACATTTTTAATATTAATGCGTCATTAAAGAGGAAAAAGCTAAATCAAGTAGAATCCTGCGATTGGATGTGGATATTTTAGAAGGTTTCTATCACCAGCAAAATAAAAACTCTGATAGGCTTTTGAAGTAAAAAAGGATTAGATACACATTCATAAAAAGGGTTCTACCGTTACTTACAATATTCTCGAAAGGTGCTTAGGGTTTCCAAGATACGAACTGATTTCTTGCCAGAACTATAAACTTGGATCTAGATGGATATAAGTGGCAGTACCGCTTTGGAATTTAGTTTTGTCTTTTTTCTGTTCAATTTAGTTATTGCAGGTTGCAAACAATTAAAAGTCATAACATAGGTGTGCCAGAGTAGAAGCTTTTATTTAGTAGCTTTAAAAGTTTTGGATCACACGTTTGTACGAAGGTTGAAATGTCTGCAAATTTAAACCTAATTTTTGTTGTAACTCTTGAACAATATCATAAGGATTACTAGAAACGAAGATTGTTCTGATTCCCAGAAACTATTTTTAATTTAAAAGAAAAAAAAACTTTTTCAATATTCAGTTCTTTTTGATTAATTATAAAAAAAAAATTAATGATTTTTGTTCACGTTTGAACATGGATAATTAGGTTGCTGGTGCAACACCACTTCAGATTACACTTGTGAACTAAGAAGTATGTAACTAGTACATAAGTGGAAAAGGGTATAAAAGACGCGATGAGCGGCAAACCAAGATCAGTTCCTAACGAAATACTGTTGTGCTTTAGTCAGGGATTCGGCGGTTAGCGGTATAAGTTGCTAGTTGAACGGAGCGGTTTTAGCTGCCCCCAAGACACGCGATATACGCTGCTAACAATTATTAAGAAATTTATGATAAGGACGAACTAGCTGAATATATTTCCGTCACGGCAAACGGTGACTGCTTTATTTGTCTAAGAGGAATTGAATACGCTGCTCAGTTGTTATCAGCTAACTGTCACACATTTCATCGAGTCTGTTTTAACACAAAGGTTCGAAATCATAAAAATTGTCCTGTGTGTAAATCAGATTTAAAATCCTGTAGTGAAAGTGCAAGTAGGCCATCGAGTGCACTGGGTAGGTCTCAGATTGATTTGAGCAAGGAACTAGCAGGAAATCCTATTACAGACGACTATAACATGGAAGAGTAGTTTCAGCAAGCCGTTAGGGAATCTAATAAGAAACGGAAGCTTTAGCAGAAACTTTTAGCGCTGGGTTCCAACGAATGTTAACTCTTTTGATCAAATAGCTTGATAATGACTGGTTTTGGCGTTATCATAAAAGCGTTCAAATAAGTCAGGATACTGGCTCATTGCAGCGGGTCGATTTGCGTGCCGCTTTGAGGTCTCAATTTAAAGATGAACTTACGGATCTCAACATTCGCTTAGCAATAGATCGACGTAAGCAGAGGGAAAACGAATCGTTTGATGAATTCTATGTGTCGATCGTATTGTTCGCCGATTAACTTTCGGTTCCACTGTCGGATCCTTGGGGGCCAGAATTTATAAGAAAATAAATTTAAATGAATTTAGCGAAATATATTTTGCCCTTCAAATTCGTATATTCCTCAAGCCACAAGTGTGTATATCGCTGATATGATCGAATAGAGCTCTCTCTTTCTCTCAGAACAGTTGCGTGCGTAGGCAGAGAATAAGCGAAAGAAGTTTAGGAAAATTCCATGGAAGTTTGGCAACGTTGCGTTAAGCAGGCAGACGAGCGTCAGCTAGTCGCATCGTTCTCTCGTGTTGACGGAGTCGCATAGCGCGATCTTTCTCGCGCGTCAGCAAAAGCGCGTAGGAGCCAGAAACGAGAACAAAAACCTGGAAGGATTCCGTTATTTGAAGTTTCGCAACCTCTCT
The DNA here is from genome assembly GCF_018152505.1 of Drosophila elegans. Lineage (NCBI taxonomy): Eukaryota > Metazoa > Arthropoda > Insecta > Diptera > Drosophilidae > Drosophila > Drosophila elegans. Next base: position 13,686 of record NW_024546129.1, on the reverse strand, counting down.
TAGTGCAGACAGCAGCCTACTGGTCGGCAGATAACTTGAAGAGGATCGGCATGGTGAGGCACTGCAAATTTTTGTGTCCACATCGATCGTTTGCGTCACCGCACGCCATGTGCGGCTTGATCATATACATCTTGTGCTCATCAATGACGCCCAATAGGAGACTGAGCCAGCAAATATATATGGCCTGAAAACTTCTACAACTAACCCGCCGATCGGATACGACTCCTGACCGCAGAACGCCACGTGCTGCGTAGCGATTATCAACATCACATCGGCACATATGTGTGGCCGAAAATAAAAACCGTCTGCAAAGCTATACACTGCGCTGACACCGCTGCGCCCAGAACGCCACGCGCGGCCACCATGATCTAGGATCACCCCAACCTTATGGAAGGCGTTGAGGCAGTCATCTGACTGCCGCTTCATTACCTCACCAGCATGGATAAATTATCACTGACTATAGAGGACGAGGAAAGAACCACCCCCCATCCGGCGAATTTAGTACCGACTCCGACTCTTCTATACACTAGATGGAATATTTTCCGAACATCTTGTGCTGTCTAAATCATAACAGCGCGCCAACGCGCGGCGCGCTGTACACTACACAAATAAGAAAATGGCGCCCAACCGTGGGGCAACCAGAAGCTTAATGTAAGTCGAAAAGTATTTGGGGAATTCCATTTTTAAGTACAGAAACCCTAGGAACCGAAACCACCGAGAAATCTCTGTATTTCAAAGTGCAGGACGCTAGGAGGAGCTTTGGCTTCACGATATTGCTTTACTATTTTTCTTATATTTTTTTTTGGGTAGATTCAACTTAAGCTTAGTTTCATTTCTCAGTTGTTTGAGGCATACTATAAATTTGTTGTTTGGAGACGCGGCAACAGTCCGAGAGCTTACGGATTGGAACGACCACACAAATCTAGGAACCAGCGCAATCTGCAGAAATCGGAATTGACATGAATCAGAAATTTTCTGTGAATTAAGGTAAAGAGAACTAGGTCTCTAGGAATCGCGATTGTATTTCGAGTTCTTACGGAATAGTCGACCAGAACCAACCGTTACTTTGTACCTCGTTTTTAGCAATTTTTCATTAAACTCGTTTCAAAAGCTGATAGGATATGCTAGGAAATGCAGAGTATTGGAGAGACTTCGATCTCTGACCAGAGTAGGAAACGTCACTTGAGAGGCAAGAATACAAAAGAATTTGGATTTAATTGATTTAATTTGACAAGTGATTAAGATATAACTAGGAGTATTTTATGTAACAAGCAAGCAGTTGTAAAAACTAACACGGACAAGAGTAAATCAATATTTTTGTAGCCAATTTTTAAAGATTTTGGTCGAAAATGTCTGTACGTAACAGTTATCTCGATTTGTCACTCGCGGTGGACGCTGAGTTTGAGTAACCCAATCTCAGAAGAATCCTTGGTTAGACTTCTTATACGGCATTCTAAGCCTTCTCTTCAGTATGAACTTATGCATTTTCGCATAAACACTTTAGCTAATCTTAGAGAAGAAATCAGGACTCACGAGCAGTTCTGCAAGCAAATTAAAGCTCAACCAGCAAAGAGTAGTCTTCAGCAACGCCCGTTTGCCTCTCAGATAGAACAAAATATTGGCGTTAGCGAATCGGCTGAAATAGCACCGATACGATAGCAATTTAAATGTTGGAATTGTGTGCAATTTGGACATCGTTTTGACGATTGTCTTAAAGTTCGCACAAGCCCAAATGCCAAAAGTGCGACCCTTCGGAAAACTATCTGATGGATGCGTCGGTCAAAAACCACGCGTCGCATCCGAGACAGTAAGATCCGATAGTGGTACCCAGAAAGAACGATATATAGAATTAAGCACGGATATATCTAATAAACAACCGGACAGAACATTACCAGCTATCGTCGATTACCCCCGAGCCATATCATGTTAGAATAGCGAAATACGCAGCAGCAAGAAAACGAATCTTTGGAGGCGTTAGCTCTTGCAATCTTATTGAGAAAACCAGACGTTCAACCAGTCGGATGCGCAGTTTCTGGAAAAAAATTCGAGAAAGCCGAAAGAAACTAATCTCCGCAATTTTTATGAACTCTGACAATCGACTTTATACTGATATATATATACTGTATTCGCTCGCAGTTTCGCTCAAAGCTCAGTTAGCGAATGAAGCCAATAAATCAATAGGCGTATTTCATTTAAAGGACATAAGGACGTGATATTTTTGAGATATGATTCACAGTGCCCTTTTCGAGTTAGCCCCTCGGCGAGATGTTACTCTGGCTGAGTTAACTGTGGTTGTGGGGGCCAGAATTAATAGGAAAATAAATTTAAATGAATTTAGCGTAGTATTTTTTGCCCTTCAAATTCGTATATTCCTCAAGCACAAGTAGTGTATATTGCTGACATGATCGATCTTTCTCCCAGAACAGTTGCGTTCGTAGGCAGAGAATAAGCGAAAGAAGTTTAGGAAAATTCCATGGAAGTTTGACGAGCGTCAGCTAGTCGAATCGTTCTCTCGTCGATTACCTCCAGCCATATCATGTTAGATTAGCGAAATACGCAGCAGCACGAAAACGAATCTTTGGAGACGTTAGCTCTTGCAATCTTATTGAGAAAACCAGACGTTCAACCAGTCGGATGCGCAGTTTCTGGAAAAAGGTTCGAGGAAGCCGAAAGAATCTGATCTCCGCAATTTTTATGAACTCTGACAATCGACTTTATACTGATCTAAGCATAGCTAATCATCAATATGTAGCTTTACTGGACCCAGGTGCGTCCATAAGTTGCATAGGTGGTGCTGCAGCTAAAGTGTTCAGGCAGAATTCGAACGGAAAACAACGCCGAATGTTCAGTTAGAGGAAAACTAAAAGTTGAAATCAGTTATCGCGAGCTTACCAAGCCGGTAGAGTTCTTTATAATCCCAGACCTCAAGCAAGATGTTTATCTTGGGATTGATTTTTGGCGTGACTTCGGTTTACTCAACAAAATAGTCGATGACAAACAAGCCGTCTTGGATTTAGACGAAGGCCGAGAAGACGAGGTTGTGAATATGCCAAACGTGCATTTACTGTCAGCAGGACAAAAAGAAAAACAAGATGCAGTTATAACTAAGTTACCTTCTTACGAAAAGGATGGTCTTGGTAGAACTCATTTAATGGAGCATGTTATTGATGTAGCTGACGTGAAACCAGTTAAGCAACGCCACTGGCCAATTTCGCCAGCCAAAGAGAATCTGATGTTTTCTGAATTAGAAATATGTAAGCGTTAGGCGTGATTGAAGAATTCCAAAGTCCATGGAGCAGCAACTATGTTCTTGTCAAGAAAGGAACAAAAGTTCGCTTATGTCTCGATTCGAGAGAGGTAAATAAGTTAACTGTAAAAGACGCTTATCCACTACCTTATATAGACGGGATAATAAGTCGACTACCTCCTGCACGCGTCATCACTGGTCTTGATATGAAACACGCATTCTGGCAAATACCGCTTAAGGAGAAGTCCAGACAATATACAGCTTTTAGTAAACCTAACAGGCCTCTGTACCAGTACATGCGGATGCCATTTGGTCTGTGTAATGCAGCTCAAACCTTGTGTAGACTAATGGATGTAGTTATACCTGCTAAGTTGCGTACTAGAGTGTTCGTATACTTAGACGACCTTTTGATTTTGTCAGATGATTTTGAGTCGCATATGGAACTCTTAGAAGAAGTCGCTTTGTACCTTCGCAGCGCAAATCTTACAATCAACATAGCCAAGTCGAAGTTCTGTATGACTGAAATTAAGTATCTAGGTTTTGTCATAGGACATGGTGAACTGAAAGTTGACCCAGGCAAAGTAAGCGCGATTGATCAATTCCCAATATCAACCACCGTCAAACAGCTACGTAGATTTCTAGGCTAAGCTGGCTGGTACAGGCGTTTTGTGGATAACTATGCCACGATTGCCGTTCCTTTGACAGTCTAAAGAAGCAGAAGAGGCGTTTACTCAGCTAAAAGGCAAATTAATTTCATTTCCAGTTTTAAGAACACCGGTTTTCAAGAAGCCATTTATATTACTTTGTGATGCGAGCTTATACGGTCTAGGTTGCGTTTTAGATCAAGAGAATGAAGATGAAGTCGAATTGCCTATAGCATATATGTCGGAAAAGCTAACGAAGCCGCAGCGAAATTACTCAGTCAGGGAATTAGAGTGCTTAGCAGTTATAAAGGGGATTAGCAAGTTCAGAGCGTATATCGAAGGCCAAGATTTTTGTGTGATTACTGATCGTTCAGCACTGCAATGGCTGATGAGACAGAAGCGAGATGGTCGATTCGTCTGCAGGGTTTCTCGTTCACGATCAAGCATCGCAGTGGATCTTATAATGTGGTTGCGGACGCATTGTCGCCTCGCGAAGATGAATTAATTTCTGAGATAAATGATGGAGGACCTGTGATTGATCTTGCTTCAAAGGAGTTTCAGTCAGAACAGTATAATGAAATAAGGAAACAAATTCAAAGTAACCAATAATGCCTTCCTGATCTCAGGGTCGTGGATGATTTCTTTAAAAGAAAAAAACTTTTTCAATATTCAGTTCTTTTTGATTAATTATAAAAAAAAAATTAATGATTATTGTTCACGTTTGAACATGGATAATTAGGTTGCTGGTGCAACACCACTTCAGATTACACTTGTGAACTAAGAAGTATGTAACTAGTACATAAGTGGAAAAGGGTATAAAAGACGCGATGAGCGGCAAACCAAGATCAGTTCCTAACGAAATACTGTTGTGCTTTAGTCAGGGATTCGGCGGTTAGCGGTATAAGTTGCTAGTTGAACGGAGCGGTTTTAGCTGCCCCCAAGACACGCGATATACGCTGCTAACAATTATTAAGAAATTTATGATAAGGACGAACTAGCTGAATATATTTCCGTCACGGCAAACGGTGACTGCTTTATTTGTCTAAGAGGAATTGAATACGCTGCTCAGTTGTTATCAGCTAACTGTCACACATTTCATCGAGTCTGTTTTAACACAAAGGTTCGAAATCATAAAAATTGTCCTGTGTGTAAATCAGATTTAAAATCCTGTAGTGAAAGTGCAAGTAGGCCATCGAGTGCACTGGGTAGGTCTCAGATTGATTTGAGCAAGGAACTAGCAGGAAATCCTATTACAGACGACTATAACATGGAAGAGTAGTTTCAGCAAGCCGTTAGGGGAATCTAATAAGAAACGGAAGCTTTAGCAGAAACTTTTAGCGCTGGGTTCCAACGAATGTTAACTCTTTTGATCAAATAGCTTGATAATGACTGGTTTTGGCGTTATCATAAAAGCGTTCAAATAAGTCAGGATACTGGCTCATTGCAGCGGGTCGATTTGCGTGCCGCTTTGAGGTCTCAATTTAAAGATGAACTTACGGATCTCAACATTCGCTTAGCAATAGATCGACGTAAGCAGAGGGAAAACGAATCGTTTGATGAATTCTATGTGTCGATCGTATTGTTCGCCGATTAACTTTCGGTTCCACTGTCGGATCCTTGGGGGCCAGAATTTATAAGAAAATAAATTTAAATGAATTTAGCGAAATATATTTTGCCCTTCAAATTCGTATATTCCTCAAGCCACAAGTGTGTATATCGCTGATATGATCGAATAGAGCTCTCTCTTTCTCTCAGAACAGTTGCGTGCGTAGGCAGAGAATAAGCGAAAGAAGTTTAGGAAAATTCCATGGAAGTTTGGCAACGTTGCGTTAAGCAGGCAGACGAGCGTCAGCTAGTCGCATCGTTCTCTCGTGTTGACGGAGTCGCATAGCGCGATCTTTCTCGCGCGTCAGCAAAAAGCGCGTAGGAGCCAGAAACGAGAACAAAAACCTGGAAGGATTCCGTTATTTGAAGTTTCGCAACCTCTCTTAGTGCAGACAGCAGCCTACTGGTCGGCAGATAACTTGAAGAGGATCGGCATGGTGAGGCACTGCAAATTTTTGTGTCCACATCGATCGTTTGCGTCACCGCACGCCATGTGCGGCTTGATCATATACATCTTGTGCTCATCAATGACGCCCAATAGGAGACTGAGCCAGCAAATATATATGGCCTGAAAACTTCTACAACTAACCCGCCGATCGGATACGACTCCTGACCGCAGAACGCCACGTGCTGCGTAGCGATTATCAACATCACATCGGCACATATGTGTGGCCGAAAATAAAAACCGTCTGCAAAGCTATACACTGCGCTGACACCGCTGCGCCCAGAACGCCACGCGCGGCCACCATGATCTAGGATCACCCCAACCTTATGGAAGGCGTTGAGGCAGTCATCTGACTGCCGCTTCATTACCTCACCAGCATGGATAAATTATCACTGACTATAGAGGACGAGGAAAGAACCACCCCCCATCCGGCGAGTTTAGTACCGACTCCGACTCTTCTATACACTAGATGGAATATTTTCCGAACATCTTGTGCTGTCTAAATCATAACAGCGCGCCAACGCGCGGCGCGCTGTACACTACACAAATAAGAAAATGGCGCCCAACCGTGGGGCAACCAGAAGCTTAATGTAAGTCGAAAAGTATTTGGGGAATTCCATTTTTAAGTACAGAAACCCTAGGAACCGAAACCACCGAGAAATCTCTGTATTTCAAAGTGCAGGACGCTAGGAGGGAGCTTTAGGCTTCACGATATTGCTTTACTATTTTTCTTATATTTTTTTTTGGTAGATTCAACTTAAGCTTAGTTTCATTTCTCAGTTGTTTGAGGCATACTATAAATTTGTTGTTTGGAGACGCGGCAACAGTCCGAGAGCTTACGGATTGGAACGACCACACAAATCTAGGAACCAGCGCAATCTGCAGAAATCGGAATTGACATGAATCAGAAATTTTCTGTGAATTAAGGTAAAGAGAACTAGGTCTCTAGGAATCGCGATTGTATTTCCGAGTTCTTACGGAATAGTCGACCAGAACCAACCGTTACTTTGTACCTCGTTTTTAGCAATTTTTCATTAAACTCGTTTCAAAAGCTGATAGGATATGCTAGGAAATGCAGAGTATTGGAGAGACTTCGATCTCTGACCAGAGTAGGAAACGTCACTTGAGAGGCAAGAATACAAAGAATTTGGATTTAATTGATTTAATTTGACAAGTGATTAAGATATAACTAGGAGTATTTTTATGTAACAAGCAAGCAATTGTAAAAACTAACACGGACAAGAGTAAATCAATATTTTTGTAGCCAATTTTTAAAGATTTTGGTCGAAAATGTCTGTACGTAACAGTTATCTCGATTTGTCACTCGCGGTGGACGCTGAGTTTGAGTAACCCAATCTCAGAAGAATCCTTGGTTAGACTTCTTATACGGCATTCTAAGCCTTCTCTTCAGTATGAACTTATGCATTTTCGCATAAACACTTTAGCTAATCTTAGAGAAGAAATCAGGACTCACGAGCAGTTCTGCAAGCAAATTAAAGCTCAACCAGCAAAGAGTAGTCTTCAGCAACGCCCGTTTGCCTCTCAGATAGAACAAAATATTGGCGTTAGCGAATCGGCTGAAATAGCACCGATACGATAGCAATTTAAATGTTGGAATTGTGTGCAATTTGGACATCGTTTTGACGATTGTCTTAAAGTTCGCACAAGCCCAAATGCCAAAAGTGCGACCCTTCGGAAAACTATCTGATGGATGCGTCGGTCAAAAAACCACGCGTCGCATCCGAGACAGTAAGATCCGATAGTGGTACCCAGAAAGAACGATATATAGAATTAAGCACGGATATATCTAATAAACAACCGGACAGAACATTACCAGCTATCGTCGATTACCCCCGAGCCATATCATGTTAGAATAGCGAAATACGCAGCAGCAAGAAAACGAATCTTTGGAGGCGTTAGCTCTTGCAATCTTATTGAGAAAACCAGACGTTCAACCAGTCGGATGCGCAGTTTCTGGAAAAAATTCGAGAAAGCCGAAAGAAACTAATCTCCGCAATTTTTATGAACTCTGACAATCGACTTTATACTGATATATATATACTGTATTCGCTCGCAGTTTCGCTCAAAGCTCAGTTAGAGAATGAAGCCAATAAATCAATAGGCGTATTTCATTTAAAAGGACATAAGGACGTGATATTTTTGAGATATGATTCACAGTGCCCTTTTCGAGTTAGCCCTCGACGAGATGTTACTCTGGCTGAGTTAACTGTGGTTGTGGGGGCCAGAATTATAGGGAAAATAAATTTAAATGAATTTAGCGTAGTATTTTTTTTGCCCTTCAAATTCGTATATTCCTCAAGCACAAGTAGTGTATATTGCTGACATGATCGATCTTTCTCCCAGAACAGTTGCGTGCGTAGGCAGAGAATAAGCGAAAGAAGTTTAGGAAAATTCCATGGAAGTTTGACGTGCGTCAGCTAGTCGAATCGTTCTCTCGTCGATTACCTCCAGCCATATCATGTTAGATTAGCGAAATACGCAGCAGCACGAAAACGAATCTTTGGAGACGTTAGCTCTTGCAATCTTATTGAGAAAACCAGACGTTCAAACCAGTCGGATGCGCAGTTTCTGGAAAAGGTTCGAGGAAGCCGAAAGAATCTGATCTCCGCAATTTTGAGAACTCTGACAATCGACTTTATACTGATCTAAGCATAGCTAATCATCAATATGTAACTTTACTGGACCCAGGTGCGTCCATAAGGCAGAATTCGAACGGAAAACAACGCCGAATGTTCAGTTAGAGGAAAAACTAAAAGTTGAAATCAGTTATCGCGAGCTTACAAGCCGGTAGAGTTCTTTATAATCCCAGACCTCAAGCAAGATGTTTATCTTGGGATTGATTTTATGGCGTGACTTCGGTTTACTCAACAAAATAGTCGATGACAAAACAAGCCGTCTTGGATTTAGACGAAGGCCGAGAAGACGAGGTTGTGAATATGCCAAACGTGCATTTACTGTCAGCAGGACAAAAGAAAAACAAGATGCAGTTATAACTAAGTTACCTTCTTACGAAAAGGATGGTCTTGGTAGAACTCATTTAATGTAGCATGTTATTGATGTAGCTGACGCGAAACCAGTTAGCAACGCCACTGGCCAATTTCGCCAGCCAAAGAGAATCTGATGTTTTCTGAATTAGAAATATGTAAGCGTTAGGCGGGATTGAAGAATCTAAAGTCCATGGAGCAGCAACTATGTTCTTGTCATGAAAGGAACAAAAAAGTTCGCTTATGTCTCGATTCGAGAGAGGTAAAACAAGTTAACCGTAAAAGACGCTTATCCACTACCTTATATAGACGGATAATAAGTCGACTACCTCCTGCACGCGTCATCACTGGTCTTGATATGAAACACGCATTCTGGCAAATACCGCTTAAGGAGAAGTCAGACAATATACAGCTTTTAGTAAACCTAACAGGCCTCTGAACCAGTACATGCGGATGCCATTTGGTCTGTGTAATGCAGCTCAAACCTTGTGTAGACTAATGGATGTAAGTTATACCTGCTAAGTTGCGTACTAGAGTGTTCGTATACTTAGACGACCTTTTGATTTTGTCAGATGATTTTGAGTCGCATATGGAACTTTTAGAAGAAGTCGCTTTGTACCTTCGCAGCGCAAATCTTACAATCAACATAGCCAAGTCGAAGTTCTGTATGACTGAAATTAAGTATCTAGGTTTTGTCATAGGACATGGTGAACTGAAAGTTGACCCAGGCAAAGTAAGCGCGATTGATCAATTCCCAATATCAACCACCGTCAAACAGCTACGTAGATTTCTAGGCTAAGCTGGCTGGTACAGGCGTTTTGTGGATAACTATGCCACGATTGCCGTTCCTTTGACAGTCTAAAGAAGCAGAAGAGGCGTTTACTCAGCTAAAAGGCAAATTAATTTCATTTCCAGTTTTAAGAACACCGGTTTTCAAGAAGCCATTTATATTACTTTGTGATGCGAGCTTATACGGTCTAGGTTGCGTTTTAGATCAAGAGAATGAAGATGAAGTCGAATTGCCTATAGCATATATGTCGGAAAAGCTAACGAAGCCGCAGCGAAATTACTCAGTCAGGGAATTAGAGTGCTTAGCAGTTATAAAGGGGGATTAGCAAGTTCAGAGCGTATATCGAAGGCCAAGATTTTTGTGTGATTACTGATCGTTCAGCACTGCAATGGCTGATGAGACAGAAGCGAGATGGTCGATTCGTCTGCAGGGTTTCTCGTTCACGATCAAGCATCGCAGTGGATCTTATAATGTGGTTGCGGACGCATTGTCGCCTCGCGAAGATGAATTAATTTCTGAGATAAATGATGGAGGACCTGTGATTGATCTTGCTTCAAAGGAGTTTCAGTCAGAACAGTATAATGAAATAAGGAAACAAATTCAAAGTAACCAATAATGCCTTCCTGATCTCAGGGTCGTGGATGATTTCTTGTATAAAAGGACCGAACCAGCTAAGGGAAATTTGTTGCAAGATGAGGAGTCAATGAAACTCTGGGTTCTAATGAACCTTGTAGGCGAAGTTTTAGCCCGAGCACATAACGCACCCGATGCTGCACATAACGGCAAGAGCAAGATGATCGATAAGATCAGACGATATCTATTCTGGCCAGGAATGGTAACGCAAATACTCAATTATGTGTCAGAACGTTCCGTTTGCAAGTCAACAAAGAGCCCAAACCGAGTTCTTAGACCACCCATGGGCAGACCAGTAAATTCTGATCGACCTTTTCAGAAGCTCTATATAGAGCTTCTTGGTCCATATCCGAGGTCCAAGAAAAGAAATATAGGTCTACTAATAGTCCTTGATCATAATACAAAGTTTCATTTCTTGCAGCCGTTAAGGAAATTTACTTCCGAGAGAATTTGTGAATATCTGGAAAAGCACGTATTTTATACTTTCGGAGCACCAGAATCTATACTGACAGATAATAGCTCTCAGTTTAAATCAGGATATTTTAGAGCATTTCTTAATACGACCAACCATACGAGTTGGGATTCAAACATCGACGCAATAAGCGCTTCGTTAAGATCGAGTGTACATAGGAGTACAGGATTTTTTTCCGTATTTTCTTTGTTTTGGACAAAAAATGATAATCAACGGGCGGGACTACGAGTTGCTTAGTAACTTGAGTGCATTGACCGACGATGTGGCATTAAAATCTGCCGACATGTTGCAAATAGCGCGCCAACCAGCTAAAAAGAAAATCTCGGAATCTCATTCAGCAAATGCTAGGGTATATAATTTGCGGAGTCGATCAGTACATCTGAAAGTTGGAGACACTGTATTCGCTCGCAGTTTCGCTCAAAGCAATGCAGGGAAAAAGTTCAATAGAAAGTTAGCATCTGTTTTCATAAAAGCATCCGTTACAAAGAAGATTAGCCCGACTTATTATGAGTTAGAGAATGAAGCCAATAAATCAATAGGCGTATTTCATTTAAAGGACATAAGGACGTGATATTTTTGAGATATGATTCACAGTGCCCTTTTCGAGTTAGCCCCTCGGCGAGATGTTACTCTGGCTGAGTTAGCTGTGGTTGTGGGGGCCAGAATTAATAGGAAAATAAATTTAAATGAATTTAGCGAAGTATTTTTTGCCCTTCAAATTCGTATATTCCTCAAGGCACAAGTAGTGTATATTGCTGACATGATCGATCTTTCTCCCAGAACAGTTGCGTGCGTAGGCAGAGAATAAGCGAAAGAAGTTTAGGAAAATTCCATGGAAGTTTGACGAGCGTCAGCTAGTCGCATCGTTCTCTCGTGTTGACGGAGTCGCATAGCGCGATCTCTCTCGCGCGTCCGCAAAAGCGCGTAGGAGCCACAAGAACAAAAACCTGGAAGGATTCCGTTATTTGAAGTTTCGCAACCTCTCTTAGTGCAGACAACAGCGCGTGCCAGAATTTTCGTTCACTTCATTTTAAATCGTAAAACAGTACACACGTCTACGCTGCGAGCGCAGTTTTGAAAGTGAATAAAAATTTTAACGCCACGTGTAACTTGTGAAAAGTGTTTAATACCGGCAAGACAGCCAATATTGAGTTATAGTGCTACACGTTTGATTAAAAACTACAGAAGGTTATTGTGAATAAGATAGGCAGGTCAGTAAGTGATAGTGTTATTTTGTTGCAGCAGGCCAATATCATCAAAAGAAACGTGATTGTAAAAGCGCCAGGGAGTACCGAGCTTACTACAGTTGTGCTCGACTACTGGTGGCAGATAACTTGAAGAGGATCGGTATGGTGAGGCACCGAAAACTGTTTTGACCACATCGATCGTTTGCGTCTACCGGAATATCCGTACGCCATGCGCGGCTGATCATATACATCTTGTGCTCATCAAAGACGCCCAATAGAGAGACTGAGCCAGTAAATATATATGGCCTGAAAACTTCTACAACTAACCCGCCGATCGGATACGACTCCTGACCGCAGAACGCCACGTGCTGCGTAGCGATTATCAACATCACATCGGCACATATGTGTGACCGAAAATAAAAACCGTCTGCAAAGCTATACACTGCGCTGACACCGCTGCGCACAGAACGCCACGCGCGGCCACCATGATCTAGGATCACCCCAACCTTATGGGAGGCGTTGAGGCAGTCATCTGACTGCCGCTTCATCCCCACCAGCATGGATAAATTATCACTGACGAAACCCAGGATTTAGCAAGTTGCCCAAGGAGGATCTTTTCTTCGAGCAGTCTCCGGACTAAGGATTGCTGGAAGATGTCGTTAATTTAAAAATGTGACGAGCAGTCTAGTTTTTTCTTTTCTTTTGTAAATATAATTTAGATTCTTTTAATAACTCTTGTATATCAGGTTTTGATCATAGCCGTTTATTTAGAATCCATTTATACGAGATAACTATGTTAGAAACCCCAGCCAGTGCAAATCACACACATATTCAGCCCACTGTAAAAACCAATTTTCCTGATAACTTTACATAATGTAGTTTGCTGCAGCATCTTCGATGGGCCCAACGAAATTGCGTCAACGGATATGTACGTAAGTGAACGAAAACCTTATATTGCATTTCTGAATATAATGTTTTTTTGGGAATTGATTGTGTGTCGTTTAATCGGATAGGCTTGTTATATATATATATATATATATATATATATACATATATATATAAATTTACTTTGTATTTAAAACGGCTTTTCAATTATGTTAATGTTAAGGAAAAATATATATATTATATTTAGCTTATATATAATATAAGCTAAAGCTTATAGAATGAAACGCACCGGACGCGTATACGTTAATATTTTGTTTGATAATAAGTAATTTGAATTTAAAATCGAAAATGTTAGATTAATTTGGACCACATAAGTCCGTGTTTAAAATACAATGCCGCTGATACATGAATTAAGTTTGTGAATTTATAAATAAAATCAAATAAGGGATAACCGCCAAATTTCTCACGTGTTATCAAGGTAGGGAGGGTACAGAACGGGGAGTGAATATCACCTAGCTACCCCGAACTCTTGATTAATCTTGATCTTCATCGTCCGTCCGCTTATCAAAAAGTCTGTTTACATCCCTATTTGTTTGGAACCTGTTAGATTACCGCTTAGTGCACTAAAAACTTTTTTTTGTTTTGTGTGGCAGTGTTTATCATATAGAGGACGATGAAAGAACCACCCCCCATCCGGCGAGTTTAGTACCCAGCAATGCTAGAATTGCACGACTCGACTCTTCTATACACTAGATGGAATATTTTCCGAACAT
>NW_024546128.1:0-16206 GCF_018152505.1 Drosophila elegans | reverse complement strand
TCCGGTACTCATAATAATTATAGCTTTCCCAGGCCAAATAGTTTTCCAAACTGGAGTGAACGGTGCCCAATCTGCAAAATGATGGGACACACCGTAACCCAATGCCACAAATTTAAAGGGATAAATCACGCAGAGCGATTGGATATCGTAAAAAAGGTGCAATTATGCACACATTGCTGCACTTACGCAAAAAAGGGAACAAGTCAACACTTGTGTGACGGCAAGTCAAGCATTGCTTGCAACAGCAAGAATCAGAGTCCAATCTGCCAATGGCGATTTTGAAAGCTTGAGAGCGCTGATTGATAGTGGATCCCAAAGCACTATCATATCAGAAGAGGCAGCGCAAATTCTAAACCTGTCAAAAATAAAATCTAAAACTGAGGTTAGTGGGATATCTTCGGAAGGTACATATGTATCCAAATATAAAATAAAAATGTTAATAAAATACCCTCATACGAAAAAGCCATTGACAACAGATTCAATAATATTGCCAAAATTAATGAAAGCTCTTCCTATTAGAGAAATAAATGAGGATAAATCTAAATAGCAAAATTTTTCATTGGCTGACCCGGACTTTAATAAGCCAGGCCGAGTTGATGTAATAATTAGAGCAGATTATATACACATATCTTAAAGAAAGGTATGGCAAAAACTAATGGTCAAAATACACATTTCGGGTGGATTGTATCTTTGTGTACTAAGTCTAAGGGTACTCACTCAAAAGTTGCAACTTCTATTGAAGTACAAGATTTAGAACGATTCTGGGAATTGGAAAATGAATTTTATAAATGATATTTAAACCGAAATTTGTGAAAATAATTTTATTAAAACCACCTCCCGTATATTTTTAGGATTCCATTTAAGGACGATACATCCTTAGGAGACTCCACAGGCAATGGCACGGCTAATAAATATGGAGAAAAAAATTCCAGCGGAATGAGAAACTTAGAGATGCCTATAAATCATTTATGAAAGCATATATTGATCTTGGATATATGGTTAGTCGAAGAAGGAGGGAAAATATTACCTAAAATAAAGAAATTGGTAATATAATTAGAAATGACTTCTACATGGATGATCTCATGACAGGAGTCGATTCAGTGGAAAAAGCCATTAATATTATAGAGCAGATTTCCAGCGAGTTTAGTAAAGTTAACCTGAATTTAAGGAAATGGATTTCTAACAAACCAGAAATATTAGATTCTAACTTGCATTGGGTTGAATTAGAAGCAAAAATCACTTGGCTCTTTAAGGTTCGTATGAATACAAAAAATAAGAATTCAATGCGAACATTCAAAAATGGAATTAGTCAGACTAAGGAATTTGAACTCTAAGGTCGGATTGCACAGCTCGCACAGACGATAAAATACTAGTAGCACAATATGATATTAAAACTGAGAGGCAAGATGTGATATCATCAGCGTTATAGGTGATATTACGGATATACCGAAAATTGTTTGGAGCCCATTTGAGTGCAGAAATTGATAGGCTATCAAAAGAATTAGCAAATTTAAAAGAAATACATATAGAATTGAAGGGATTGAGTGTTCATCATATATCTGGTTATACCTCTCTAATTATATGTATGTTGATCGTTGTAATTTTAATTAACATTAACAGGCAATTGCAAGCCATAACTTTTGGAAGCCGTTTACAAGATGCTTAATTATTTAAAGCGCAATTGTTAAATAAATAAAATGTTTGTATATTCTAAAATGTTGTATTTTATATGTCACTTAAAAATAAAAACTGCACTCCTAATCTTACTAGCCCTTGGCAGAATGTTCACACATGAACACGAATACATATAAGTATGCGAGCTGAACGGAGCAGCCACTTGTAAAAGGACCTCCTGTGATCGGTCACAGAATATTTTAGCTACAAGTGCTATCAGGGTAGTTATGATCTCCCTTATCGCACTAAAGAATGTTTTCTCAGTTTAGGGATAAACAAGTCACTCCGTGGGCTATTAGAAATAAGATAATGTCTTCAAATATAAGATTTTATGAGTTCTGTGCATGTCACTTGTCAATGGAGCCAGAGCCATAAATTACGATCTGTTACTTAAAATCCAAGGGAACAGTTGTAAGCACGTGTAATCTGTAAGTGCAGGCCACTTGAGCCTCTAAATATTATCACTTGAAATGTTTCCCACACTACACAAAGGACTTGGGCGGGGGTCAAAATATAGCTCTCCGGCTCAGGGCAAAACAGATGCGTAGCCCATAGATAAGAAAAGAATACGAATCACACCAATGTTACTTGCTAAGAATCTTATTGAAATAAAAACAGTTTGAAATTATAATTCAGCAAATGTATAAGTCTTTTATTAGATCGCTCTAACATGTACTGAAGCCAAATGACGTTAAAAGACTAGTTTGCATGTCGGAAATGATGCTCAGAGCCAAATTCGTTTTAGCATGGGATTGTCAATGGTGATAAAAAAGTGATTCCTTACGGGAAGGTTACTAGGGTGTCAAATAAGTCTTTTGTTATTTTCGCTAGGTTTCGTTGCAAGTGCGTTATTCTAGTTGTGTTCATCGCATAAGGTCATGCTATAGCTTGTTGGAAAGGTTAATACGCGCTAATAAATGCGCTCTTTGTTGTTTGGTAGCGTCGCAAACATGGAGCAAAATAAAGAGAAAATCCGGCACACTTGACAGTACTACTACGACAAAGGCAAAAATGCATCTCAAGCCGGCAAAAATATTTGTGCAGTTTTTATTTCCACAGCACAACGATGGTTTCAACGTTTTCGATTTGGTGGTCAGATGCTCCACGCACCGGAAGGCCTGTCGTCGAAAATTTTGACAAAATCGCTGAATTGGTGAAGAGAGACCAGAATAGAATCCCAAGTGCTGGGCATGAGTTATAAACCATTTGAAGAAGCTTGCATGCACAAAGAAGCTCGATTTATTGGTGCCCATGAAGTTCATGCAGAAAAAAAGGTATGACCGTATCGAAGCATGCGAATGAAGCGGATGGTGACTGGGAATGATAAACATGAGGCGCAAACGGTCGTGATCGAAGCGTGGTGAAACGGCCCAGACGGTAGCCAAGCCTGGACTGACGGCCAGTTTGGTGGGATTGGCAGGGTTATGGTTAAAAGATCAATTGGGACCTGTACCACCAACAATTGGACTGCTTAAAGGCAGTAAAAACATTTTTGATGACGCGCCAGAACCTTCGGGAGCTCATATAGGAGGTTCTTTTGCATAACCACCTGTTTCCGTTCATACCGAACAAGCTTGATAATCGGAATTTGGACACAGAAAAGACCTGTGAAAATTTTGTCTCCAAATTTTCGGCAATAGGCAAGCTAACTTCTATAAGAGGGGCATTTTGAAATTAGCCTCTGGTTGGAACTAGTCATCAAACAAAACGGCGCATATTTGACCTAAATCGCAAGATTGTAACCAATTTTATGAATGATTGAGAATACCGCTGAACTTTTTGACACCCTTGTATTTGGTGGGGTCTAAAAGGTATTAAATATGTCCTGATGTAGTCAAGTGAGACGAGCATAGGAGACAGCAATTGTTCCGTTGGAAGATAAGATTAATTTTGTGGCCAACTTTCCAGTTATTGATTTCGAAATCCCAGCTGTATAGTCCAGACATGGCCCCTTCTTGTTAGCACTTATTTATAACATGCAAAAATCCCTAAGGGGAATTCGGTTCACTTTAAAACAAGGTATCAAACATTGGATAAAATCGTGTATGGGCTCAAAAGATGACCAGATCTTTTGGCACGGAATCCATTTGCCACCAGAAAGATGGGAACAAATCATATCTAAAAATCGCAAATACTTTAAATAATGTCTGTATTTCAAAATTCTTTTGCGATCATTGAACACAAGCCAGCTTTTATATGTTTCACACAGTATAACATTTACATTTTTTGTGAATCGTTTAATTATGTTAATAAGTTAAGGTTATCCGACTGATGGGAAACGTTTTTATATTTTTTTTTGAAGTCAGGAGATTCGAGACTTTGCATTCGTATTTTTTTATGTGTTGCCGGATCAAGCTCCTATTTTTTTTAATGTTGCCGTTCGGACGACTATATCATACAGCTTTAGGGTTGGGATGTACATAGATAGTTGTACCTTGGTATATACCTAGATACTTGATATCCATCACAAGACTGCAATAATATTAAAACTGCGGATTGCCAGAGTTATCTTCCGTTCGCGTTTTTAAATTTTTTTTTTCAATTTTGTATATCAGCTGTATTATAGTTTTCTGATCTGCCCGTTCCAATTCACAACTTGCAATAAGAATGGGTCTTCTGGGTAGATGTTATTAATATAGATTTTAATCTGAGACACTATTAGATCGACTGGTGATGCTGTCTCCTTTACTTCGTTGCAAACTTCTGACTGAAGTTTTAATACCGCCCCAACGTTTTAACATTCATTTTTAAAATTTCAGGATCCATGTATTTTGGGGTACTGGTATCGAAAAAAAAGTCAAAGTTGGCGACAATTGCCAATAAAGCCCATAAAATACACTTTATTAAAAAAATACTTTAAACAAAAGTTGGAGATCAAGTTCCAACCAAATTTTTATGTTTAGTTGCTTATTGCGTAAAGCTGATACTTTAAGAAAAAAATTCAAAAACGGTTGCCTTCAATCCGCCATTTTAAAATGACCGCTCAATAATCTGGTGATGCCAGACTATTATCGGTATTTAACAACACCAGGGACCGAAATGATTAATAATTTTATTGAAGCAATTAGTTAATGATTTTTTTTTTCAGTTTTACTTTTTACTCAAAAAATAAGTTATTTTTAAACTTTTATATAAATCTAAAAAAAATAACAATTATATATTGAGATTTATTTTCAGTTCTACAAATAATGATTAAATAACACTTGACTTGTAAGTTTTATTTTTGTATAAAAAAATATATTATATTCTTTGAGTTATTTTTGGATTGAAAATAAAGCTCGAACTCGATTTTTTTAATAGTGTGGGAAAAGAGGGGGTATGTAATAGACGCTGGGCAAAAAAACAATATAAACTGTTTTTACCTTTATTTTCCGTGCTTGTCGCACACGTCGACCGTTTTTATTCGTAGCCAGCACCCCAAAATACATGAATCCTGAAAATTGGAAAATAATCGGGTGCTGGGAAGTACAGATTAAAGTTTTAAGCAGGGTTGTTTACACAATATTTTTTGTTGAGGGATTACTTCTTAACGAACATTGCAAGAAGCCTAGGATGATCATGATCATGATCATCTTGTGAATAAAAGATACACAAAATTAGCTTGATTCGTATTTGGGCTCAAATAATGTAAAAAAAATCATTTCTAACGATGGTCAACAATTTCTATGTCTCAAATGGCTTTGGCTGAAAAATTCTTTAAAATTTATCGATAGTTCCAATTCATTCACGTTTTTCATTGGGTGGATTTATATTTTATTTTAAGTGACTATTGTATCAAGGAAAGATACAATATTTGAATGTTATAAATAAAAAATCATTTTCCATATTGATATTTTAAAATGTTGATTCAAGTTTAAATAAAAAATACAAAATTGTATAAACACGTTATTTTTTTTTAAACGAGTTGTATAAGTAACTCTGCTTTTAACTTAGCGAGTCAGTGTATCATTTAAATTTGTTGTGATCCGTTTAAAAATGTTAATATTTAAAGCTTAAGGTTTTCCGACTGATGGGAAGCTTTTTGTTTTTTGTTTGCGATTCGAGAACCAAACTGCATAGCTCTTTTCCTCAGGAATACTACTTCTCGCAGTCCGATTTGATAGCCATACAGTCTCAGAAGCAACTTATCACCAACACCTTCAGGATAGCTAAAGCAACATTTTTGGTACGCTTCTAAAGACCTTATAAATTTAACAAAGTTCTCCTCGACGAATGGCGATCTAGCCGTTTTGCCATTATCGGCAATAACTCGGTCATCTCTTGCTAAGTTCCGGGCCGGAATACGTTGCCAGTCTATCTCAAGTTCCATTTCCACGGCAAGATAATGTTCCATATCGCTGCCCAGGCAACGCCTGAATGTGTTGCGGTGCCGAGCATACCCACCAAATAATTCATCTGCCCCACTACCAATAAGGGCGACTCTGGCAGTAGAGCTAGTGCAATGCGAAGCAAACCAGAAGACGCATCCGAGACTCTCATCTAAAACTGTTTCAAGAGGATATATGAGATGTTTGATACGTGTATTAAGATGTTGCTGTAATTCACTACGGGTTACATTGACTTTCAGCAGATTCCAGCATCGCTTAGGACAAAGTTTCTTTAATTCTTCGATAGCCAACAATGAAGTTCTTCGATCCGGCACATCCCAAAGGATTTCAGATATATTTTGACCCTCAATGCTTTCGAAAGCTACATTAATCAGTTCGATCGGTTCATTTTCTGATACAAAATGATTAGCCAGCAAAGCCAAGATGGTACAGTCGATACCACCCGAAAACAAAATACAAATTTTTGCATGGTTGCATTTAGTTTTAAGACCCAATTTCGTTGAGCAGAGTCGGCAAGTTGGAGCGGTGTTTCTAACACGATTTCGTACCGAATCGCAAAGCAATTGATGGAGCGTTGTAAGAGATTCTTTTATTTGTGGTTGACTTATTATGTAATTATAAAGATCCACATGGTTATCGATATAAGGCAATTTATAGAAATCGTAATCAAATCTAAGCTTACTTTTTAACATCCACTCTGGCAAAATTGGACTTTCCACTGTAGTTTTCCAGCCAACAGCAATATCAAGATTAAGTAAAAGCTGATTATTATACTCATTAAGAGGCTGCCATGGATGCAATATGCACGCTGTTAAATCATTCACTTTGACCCGATATATACCCAAGGGGGGCAATTCCAATGATATTTTTTCACTTTCAGAATAATGTGAAGTACTTAATAAATTTAATCCTTTCGAAATGCGTTCAATAATTAATGAATTCCTTCCCAGTGTGTCGCGAGAGAAGTAGAGTGTTTGATCTCGTTTGTCATAAATAATTAAGCAATGAGGTCCCTCCCACTGCTTTAGTAGATTCAGTAGATTCTTTTCACTACGACATTCAGAAAATCTTTTCGCTATCCAAGACGTGTCTGACATAGAGTCAGGCTTTGGTAAATTGTAAAAATCTCCGTTATACAAAAAAATGAAGTTGTCTGCCACCACTGGTTGCTTTTGTACTTTTTCCCCTTGTTGCCATAATACGCTGCCGGCAAAAATTATGTGTCCACCATCATAATTTAGCACCAACTCGTCTTGAACGTCTGGACCACGGTTTCTTAGAATTTCTGTCAGTGGGCTTTCAATATTATTCGAATATAATTTAGCATCTTGCAAAATTGAGCAAAAAATTCCACACATTGATCTATCTTTATGTTTAACCAAAGAACAGTGTAACAACGGCTACATCCGTCACTATAGCAACGGTCTGTTTGCGGCAAAATGAGACGGTGGCAGATCGAACACGCAATTTTCTAATGCCCTCTTTCCACAATGTCCATCCGTCGGAAACGGTTGAATTTTTCAACATATGTGAAATACCGATTTCAACAGATATGATTTCAACATATGATTTCAGCTGCTCTGAACAGCTGGCTATTCAAAATGTAAACAAAGTCAACAGGTCAACCATCTTTGTTTACGTTTTAATGATCTAAAGCTGTTAAGCTCGGCTGAAATCGGAAGGTGGGAAGTGGAAGTGCTCTGTGGAAACCGGAGTTACACTTTTGTCAAAAGTCCCAACTGTTTTTCAAGGATGGACTGCGTGGAAATTGGGGGGCACCGCAGAAACATAGGCTAACTATCGCACAAATTTGATCTTTTTGGAAATACGCTATTAAGATTAGTGAGTTTCAGTTAAAATCATAAAAAAATTAATTAGATATTAGAATTGAGTTATTATTGTCGACCAGTGTTACTGTTCATATACTTCACGAAATCCGGGAGATCTCGCCAACTTTTTTTATTTATTTGGTGTATTGACATACAAATGATACATTTTCTTTTCTGTTATTAAATATTGATTACACAAATACTTATGCAAAACATAATATGTTTAAATGTATACAATTTCATTAATAAAGTAACATATTTTTAGGGCGATATTTTCGATTGTTTAGACTAGTTCCAACGAAAATATTAACTGGGACACTATCGATGTTGCCATATGTTGTAAATTCGCGGGATGGTCAGTAATAGCCTCTTCCCATTGAGAACCCTCCACCATCCTTTGAACGGATGGCGTTTCCAAACAGTTGGGATTTTTAAAAATTTCAATCCCTTTGAAAAAAGTGAAACTCCGGTTTCCACAGAGCACATCCAGCTTCCGAATTCAGCTGATCTTAACAGCTGTAGCTCAACAAAATATAAACAAAGATGGTTGCCCTGTTGACATTGTTGAAATCGGAAGGTGGATGTTTCACATTTGTTGATAATTCCAACCGTTTCCAACGGATGGACTGTGTGCAAAGCGGGCTTAAGGTGTTGCCGTTCCAAAAATTTTCCCTTTGTACCTTGACGGTGGAATTATTGTTCCTAACCTTACTATCTTTCCGATATTTAGTCGATGTTTTTTCAGTGTAATTCAGAACAGTTGGCGAGAATGAATTTAAATTGATAGGCCATCTTTGTTTCTGTAAATTATAGGCGTTGTCGAAAGAGAAGTTAGGGCTTGGGAGGCTAACACTACCCCAGGCAGCAATTTGAATACAGATAGATATAAGCCATTAATTAGAAGTTCAAAAACATAGAACAACCAATGCAAAACAGTTTGATAGAGTTAAAGACCCCCATTCAAAAAATTATGTTCAGTCACTGTGCGGCTAAGACTGTCGCTCCACTCACCGAGCAAAGCAAATTTACATATGCGGAGAAGCGGACTGCCGCGCAGACACTTCGCTCATAGAACAGGAGCAAGATCGCCAACCCCTCAGCCGAATGGTTGAAGAAGGTGGAGTGGGCGAGAAAGGTGCTCCCAAATTATGGCCAAGAGAGACCTAGTGTAGAGAACGCACAGCCGAAGAGGCAGCGATCTCTTTAATTGCCTGGACCTGCGGCAAAGATATCGAAGGTCCAACCAAACCTGTCTTTTGCGGACATCACGCGGGACAGAATTTTGATTGGGCTGGTTGACGAGAAGCTGACCACCTTGTGTATAGCACTGCTCTGAGACTTCCCCCAGCCAACACTATGCTGCAAGGATTCGGGTGGTTCCAAGGCAGCGTCAAAGTGGTGGCCTGCGATAGTCAGCGGTCGGCTGACCTGTACAAGAAGGCGACAGCGCAGCTCGGCGAGGTGTACAAAGGGGCGAAAATCGTCGCACTGGATTGGCGTGACGTCCCCAGTAGGCCCCGAGCATGGGATCTGGCTGCCGTTCTCCATTTAGACGCCGGAAGACATCCTCTTTATGTTGCAGAGGTGCAACCTAAACCTTTCCACGCACGACTGGAAGGTCGTGAAGGTGGAGCAGCATGAGGGACCGGTGAGGCAGGACATCGATGTGCTAAACAAGGGATCAGTTTCCCCAAAAGAGGCTGCTCACGGGGAACTGCATTTCGGTCTCATCGCGATCAGAGTGAAGATCTACAAGGGAGACTCGAACGCGAAGGAGGACCCGGTCGGCAACCCAGCCGAGCAGGTCTTTCCGGAAGAACTTGAGGCTCCCGGGGAAGAAAAGCCGGAGGACGGCTGTTCCACCGACGCATCGTTAAGAAGAATGATGCAGGCGATGAAGCCGGCTGTTGGAGACGACGACCTCAGTGACGATGAGGTTGTCGACGTCACGGTGGTGACGTAAAGTAAACCTCCACCACAGTAAGGCAGCGTCTGCTGCTCTGCTCCTCCGCCTGGCTGACGGTGGGGTAGACCTAGTGCTGGTACAGGAACCTTGGGTCGTTGGAGGCAAGGGCTCTGGACTAGACTCCAAGGAATTTAAGTTGCTAATTGACCCTAAAGGAGGTTTAATTCAAAATTAGCATATGGCCTTCGAAAAGGAGGACCCCCCAGACGAGCTAGTCCGAAAACTGGTCGAAGAGAGCGAGGCGCTCAACATTGGCCTGGTAATCGGCTGCGACGCAAATGCTTAGCACACTCAGTGGGGAAGCCCATCAAGCAATAACAGGGGTGAGCCTCTTTTTAATTTCATCCTTGGCTCTAATCTATTCCTATGCAACAGAGGTAACACCCCCACCTTCATCACAAAAAATAGCCAAACTGTCATTGACCTCATTTTGGTGTCAGGCAGTCTGCTAGAAAAAGTCAGAAGTTGGGAAGTCTCAAGCGAGCACTCCATTTCAGAGCACAGATTCATAGAAACTACTTTATCATTAGACCCTCCAATCCAGCTGAATTCGTCAAGCTTAGACGAATAAACTGGCTCGCTTAAGAGAAGCCATACTAGGTATTATTCCAATAGAACCCCCAAATGAAAATAGTGATCTACCCAGTCTAGATAACTCAGTAGGGACCTTCACAGAAACCTGCAATATGGCCAATCAGCCTACCCTAAATGCAAACCGAGGGGATCCAAAAAGCCTCCTCGGTGGACCCAGAAACTTAAAGAACTCAAATCAAGCTGCAGAACCTTCTTTAACAGGACGAAAGCGGGGAATGAAGATCTAAAATGGCAACAATATAAGTTGGAACTAGCCTCCTACAACAAGGCCATAAGAAAAGGAAAACGATCAGCTTGGCAGACCTTCTGCTCAAACATAGAGGAAACAACCGATTCAGCTCGGATAAGGAAAAACCAGATGGCTCATGGTCAGACTCTAGTGAGGAGACCATAAGCCTACTTCTAGACGCCCACTTTCCGGGAAGTCTCCCGGTAGAACGACTTCCAGAAAGTCAGTTTGATTCAAGCATCGACCTGGAAACTCTTCTTTCTGAACGTAACATAAGATGGGCCATAAAAAGTTACAAACCTTTGAAATCAGCAGGACCTGATCATCTCTCCCCTGCGCAGATCCAAAATGCTGGTCAACTTGCCGTCAAGTGGCTAAAGAAAATTTCCGCACCATACTAAACATAGGAACATTGCCATCAAAATGGAGGGAAACAAAGGTAGTCTTTATACCCAAAGCGGGCAAAGCTTCGCACACGACTACGAAAGATTTCAGGCCTATAGGTCTGACATCCTTTCTACTTAAGAGTTTTGAACGACTGATTGGACTGCACATCAGGTCAGTTATGGACTCAAAACAATTATCCATCACAACATGCATATTCAAAGGGAAAGTCCACCGAATCAGCTCTACACGCCGTAGTCAACCAAATCGAAAAGACACTCAACCACAAGGAATACGTACTAGTTCCATTCCTGGACATAGAGGGCGCTTTCAACAACGTTCTCCCTGCAGCTATAACCGAACCCCTCACTGAGTTTCAAGTCGTGGAGCTAATGGAGCGGGCCAAGATAGCTGCGGTTCGAATAAGGGACTTAGGGCAATGGAAACCCCAAACATATGGTCATGCCAGGATACTCCAGCAAGAAAAAACGATCCCACCTAAAACGAATCTATGCGAAACAATTAAATACAGCCACACCCCCTTTGAAGCATTACTCCCAACCAGAGAAGACTGGTAGCAAGGTCTACCGGGCCTAAAAGAGGCAGTCAACTTTTACACTGACGGCTCTAAATTAAATAATCAAGTCGGAGGAGGAACATACTCCGACCAACTTAACATCAGGAAATCCTTCAGACTTCCGGATAACTGCAGTGACTTCCTAGCGGAAGTATATGCTATAAATGAAGCTTTCTTGTTCCTAACGATGCAAACTGTCAAAAGAAATGGGTAAACATCTACAGTGATGGTCAAGCGGCTATCAGGTCGATTATCTCGACCCATACAAACTTTCAAACTATATCAAACTGCCGGAAATCTCTACATGAGATGCCTTTGCAGTTTAAAGTATACCTAATATGGGTCCTGGGTCACCGAAACATTGCAGGCAATTGTATTGCAGATGAGTTCGCCAGGCATGGCACTACCGTTCCTCTCCTTCCGGACAAGGAGAACATTGGTATGCCGTTGGCCACCTGCAAGCTAAACAATTTAAACAAATATAAAGAACTTGCGAGCCTAGCATGGACACACGTAAGACATTGTCGCATCTCTCGCCAGAAATGGCTAATTATTAATGCGAAGAGAACTTCTGAACTTCTAAAGCTAAGCCGTACCGAGTGCGGAATGCTTATACGAGTGCTTACAGGCCATTGGTTGGTCGGCATACATGCAAGCGGACTGGGCGCGCCCCAAAACGATTTCTGCAGAAGCTGCAAGGACGAGGAGGAGGAGGAAACGGTGGAACACCATTCCTGCCCGACCCTATGCAGATCTGGACTGTACCACTTAGGGAATCCCTTCATGAGCAGTCTATCTGAACTGGCGCGTATAAACCTAAAGCGAATCATAAAATTCATGAAAGCAACCGGATGGGAGCTATGCTAGGTCAGTTGCGGTAAGAGCAGCAGACAATAATCTAGGAAAGGGGATCCGCGCGGTATTAAAATGGACCTTCTAGGTCTAAGTGTGTCAATAATTTGACAGCTGCTCTAACCTAACCTAACCTACATGGTTCCATTCGATATTCGTTAGTTTCCGAATTTCATCCGTTATTCGTCTAACAAATTTGACCTTGCATAGTGGAATCGATCCAAGCGTAGATTTCTACTGTATTATCAATGGATTTATTAATTGTTTTGATCAATCCACTGAGTAAGTGAGTTGCACATAACTCTAGTATAGGAATAGTTTTTATATTTTTAATTGGATTGACTTGCTTTTGGTAGCTATTACATTAACAGAGTTTTACACTTTCGCACACACTGCTGCTGCATATGCTTTTGGAAGCGTCAGCAAATCTATGAAGCTGTATTACAAAACAATTTTCGGAACTAATCCATCTTGGGATTTGAATATTTTCTTAATATAAAATAGTTTCTCTATAATTCTCCAAACAATCTTTGTATTCCTTGGATTATTCCTGATGCCACTCACTTTTATTTATCCAGAGTTTTTGAATAAAAAACTTTCCTGAAATAGTGACCGGAGACAGCCATCTTAAGGGCTCATATATTATTGATACTGTCGATAACACTATCTCTTCCTTTGGAATTTACTTTAATTTTAAATAAATCCCTTTGAGGTTCCCATTGAAGACCCAAAGTCTTAACGGTTTTATTTTCCTCAATAGCAAGCACTTTTTTAATTCCTGTGTCCTTAACAGTTTGCGTCACTTTATAATTGTTATAAATCCATTTCCTTTAATTTAAATCCTACTTTTTTTAGTTCTTGTGAAATAAGTTTAATTAAATTTTTGGCATCTTTTACAGAATCTGGCCCTGTCATTAGGTCATCCATAAAAAAATCATTTCCAATTATTTCCATGTTTTACAAAACTCTAACAGCTAAACAAAACCAAAACAATATTCAACAATCGGTCCTGGCCGCAGAACACCGGGGTTGGTAACAAAGAAAACCGGTTTTCTGCAAGGAACTTTAGCAACAAAAACAAAAAGCCACAACCTTCAAGAAAGAGCTGGAGCCTGCAATACCTCTTGCTTTGAAGAATTACGATGGAAGAGCCACATAGCGGAACGGCCCAGTGCAATGCACAATCTGTCAGGAGTATGGATACACCAGGACATACTGCACACTCCGATCAGTCTGTGGAGACTTTCGCAATTCCGCAAACTGCTCCCCAAGAGAAGAAATATGGAAACTGCGGAGAAAATCACACGGCTAACTACAGAGGCTGAGTGGTCTAAAAGGAGTTGAAAACCGCATGCGACGAGTGACAACCACGCGCCATCAAAATCCTCAAAACTTGTACACTTACTCAAAAACGACGCCGGAAGATTTTTCCGGCACGGCTGCAAGATCCTCAGTTGGTCAGCTTAATACCCAGAAGTGCTTATCTTCGATGTCCTTCGATCAGGAACGGAAAACCCACTCCAGTCTTATCTAGGAAACCTTCAGCAGGTCTCAGTACAGTCACAGTTACCATGCAACAAAGTATGTTCGAATATATGTACTTCTTGAAAACGACCACGCAAACACTGGTTCAAAAGCAGAACGGTTGCTTGCAGCTAAGCAATCCAAATAATTGATGTGAAACATATGAATAACCATATGGGACGCCAATGGCGTATCCCGGCACAAACTTGAAAAAACACAGTTCCGGAATGTAAATCATATCGACATTATGCTTTTGGTAGTGACGCACCTCACAAACACCTTCTACCGCACAGATCATTCAGATGGTAAAGCCCCCGTCGGAACCGGAATCCTCATCAGGAAACGCTTCAAGCTCCGTTTTCACCAAAGGTTTCGCAACTAACTACTTGCAGGCCACGTCTATCCAGGTAACGGAAACCTATCTATAGCCATTGTATACTGCCCCCCTCGCTTTACAACTTCTCAAGCACAATTCATGGATTTCTACAACTTACATGGAGATCGCTTCATAGCTGCAGGAGACTATAATGATAAACATACGCACCGGAGATCACGACTCGTGACTCCCAAAGGAAGGCAATTGTATAATGCAATCATAATACTGAGCAACAATTTGGACTGTTTCCCCTTGTAGCCCCACATACTGGTTAGCAGACCCCAGAACAGTCCCTGAATTATTAGATTTTGCGGTGATAAAAAACATTCCGAGCAACATCTTTCATCTGACCATTCGCCAGTGCTTATAACTCTTCATCAAAGCCCAGAAACCACAGACCACGCCCACAGGCTGACATCGCACAGAACCAACTAGCTAAAATATAAAAAGTATGTAAGTTCTCATATTGAACTTACCCCGCAGCTCAAAGCGGACATCGACTGTTCTACCGATGCTCTTGTTGCTCCGATGCACCCATGTTCGTAGCAGCAGCCACTATTTCAACACCAAAATGGAAGGACGTGCAAACCAACCATTTCAAAACAAATCTACAAATTGAACAGCCTGTACTAGAAAAGAGGCGACTGCAACGTGCTTGGCAAACCAACAGATCGTCATCCTTAAAACAACGTCTTAGGAAGTCACACGCACACTAAACCGAGCCCCGAAGAAAGAAAGCGCACAACTACGGTACATCGACTATTTTTCGCCAACGAACACAAAATATCCTTTTTGGAGAGGTCACCCAAAACTGAGCTCTCCAATCGAAACAGTCACCCCGATAAGAAATTCATCAGGCAGCATGGCCCGCAGCGACGAAGATAGAGCCGAAGCTTTTGCTTCACATCTCCGAAAAATCTTCCAGCCGAACTCAGCCATTGGTCTATTTGTGTTACCACATACCGAATCTGAAACAAATTCCATACCAACACAGTTTCAGCCAAAGGAGATCGCGAAAGTCATAGGGGAACTGAAACCGAAAAAGGACCTGGGCGGTGACCTTATAACCCCAAAAATGATAATTGAACTTCCAAGCTCTGCTATCGAAGTTATTTGTAAACGCTTCAATGGGATAATACGTCTCGGCTACTACCATAGAAAATGGAACAAATGATACCGAAACCCAGAAAAGACCACAAATTCGCACAGCCTTCGAGCATCGGGAATACTGTAGCGCAATATTCCTCGATGTATCTCGAGCTTTCGATCGAGTCAGGCTCGATAGCCTCATGTATAACATCAAAACAAACTTGCCTTCATACACTCATCAGCTACTTGAGTCGAATCTCTACAACAGAGACTTCGCAGTAAGGTGCAACCCAACAACATCTGACGACTACATTATCAAAGCTGGAGTCCCGCAAGGAAGCGCACTTGGAACTACTCTGTTCGTCCTATGTACAGCTGATATTCCTCTGAATGAGCAGCTAACAACATCTACGTTCGCTGACGACACTGCAATCTTAAGTCGCTCTAGGTGCCCAAACCGAGCAACAACACAAATACCCAATCACCTCATCGTAGTAGAGACGTGGCTATCTGACTGGCGTATTAAAATAAATGAACAAAAATGCAAACTCATTACGTTTAGTCATTATCATTGAATAGTACGCAGATTTTCCAAGTCAACGAAGTAACGTATATCGGCGTTCACCTAGACAGACGACTAACCTAGAGAAGACACATCGAATGCAAGAAACTACATTTAAAACTAAAAGCGAGCAGCTTCCACTGGATCTTAAACGCTCTATCGCCCCTGCGTCTGGAATACAAGGTCCTGCTGTACAATTCAACTCTCAAGCCCATCTGAACA
>NW_024546127.1:0-5921 GCF_018152505.1 Drosophila elegans | reverse complement strand
TACCTTCCGCATACCCAAATGCTCAATCAAAATGCGATGAATAGACTTATAGGATATCTCCAACTCCATTTCCATGTATCTCAACGAAGATTTTGGTTCTTTTTTGACAAAATCACGAACAATTTGAATGTTTTCATCAATAACAGCACTTTTCGGACGGCCCGAACGTTCGTCGTCTTCCAGGCTTTCACGACCATTTTTAAAACGATTAAACCACTCGTAAGTTGAGGTACGGGATAGACAATCATCACCATAAACTTGTTTCATCAATTTATGAGTCTCGGTGAAAGTTTTACCGAGTTTAAAACAAAACTTAATACCCGCTCTTTGCTCCATGATTTTTCGTCGACCAACTAACACAAGGTACTGTCACTTAAAACGCAATAATTCCAATTCCACTGTTCCAAATGTCTTGAAATTTGGAGGGAAAATCGGTGAATAATGTATCTTTCAAACGCATATACTCACACAAAGATGGCGGCACCAGAAAATGCCCTGCCAGAAAAGATCGGAAACTTTTGACACACACCTTGTATTTAAGTATATTTAAGTATATTTAAGTATATTTAAGTATATTTAAGTATATTTAAGTATATTTTAGTATATTTTTAGTATATTTAAGTATATTTAAGTATATTTTAGTATATTTAAGTATATTTAAGTATATTTTAAGTATATTTTAGTATATTTAAGTATATTTAAGTATATTTAGTATATTTTTAGTATATTTAAGTATATTTTAGTATATTTATAGTATATTTATAATATTTTAGTATATTTTAAGTATATTTTAGTATATTTTAGTATATTTTAGTATATTTTAGTATATTTTAGTATATTTTAGTATATTTTAGTATATTTTAAGTATATTTTAGTATATTTTAGTATATTTTAGTATATTTTAGTATATTTTTAGTATATTTTAGTATATTTTAGTATTTAGTATATTTTAGTATATTTTAATTTATATTTTAGTATATTTTAGTATATTTTAGTATATTTTAGTATATTTTAGTATATTTTAGTATATTTTAGTATATTTTAGTATATTTTAGTATATTTTAGTATATTTTAGTATATTTTAGTATATTTTAGTATATTTTAGTATATTTTAGTATATTTTAGTATATTTTTAGTATATTTTAGTATATTTTAGTATATTTTTAGTATATTTTAGTATATTTTAGTATATTTTAGTATATTTTAGTATATTTTATATTTTAGTATATTTTAGTATATTTTAGTATATTTTAGTATATTTTAGTATATTTTAGTATATTTTAGTATATTTTAGTATATTTTAGTATATTTTAGTATATTTTAGTATATTTTAGTATATTTTAGTATATTTTAGTATATTTTAGTATATTTTAGTATATTTTAGTATATTTTAGTATATTTTAGTATATTTTAGTATATTTTAGTATATTTTAGTATATTTTAGTATATTTTAGTATATTTTAGTATATTTTAGTATATTTTAGTATATTTTAGTATATTTTAGTATATTTTAGTATATTTTAGTATATTTTAGTATATTTTAGTATATTTTAGTATATTTTAGTATATTTTAGTATATTTTAGTATATTTTAGTATATTTTAGTATATTTTAGTATATTTTAGTATATTTTAGTATATTTTAGTATATTTTAGTATATTTTAGTATATTTTAGTATATTTTAGTATATTTTAGTATATTTTAGTATATTTTAGTATATTTTAGTATATTTTAGTATATTTTAGTATATTTTATATTTTAGTATTTTTAGTATATTTATAGTATATTTTAGTATATTTTAGTATATTTTAGTATATTTTTAGTATATTTTAGTATATTTTAGTATATTTTAGTATATTTTAGTATATTTTAGTATATTTTAGTATATTTTAGTATATTTTAGTATATTTTAGTATATTTTAGTATATTTTAGTATATTTTAGTATATTTTAGTATATTTTAGTATATTTTAGTATATTTTAGTATATTTTAGTATATTTTAGTATATTTTAGTATATTTTAGTATATTTTAGTATATTTTAGTATATTTTAGTATATTTTAGTATATTTTAGTATATTTTAGTATATTTTAGTATATTTTAGTATATTTTAGTATATTTTAGTATATTTTAGTATATTTTAGTATATTTTAGTATATTTTAGTATATTTTAGTATATTTTAGTATATTTTAGTATATTTTAGTATATTTTAGTATATTTTAAGTATATTTTAGATTTATATTTTTAGTATATTTTAGTATATTTTAGTATATTTTAGTATATTTTAGTATATTTTAGTATATTTTAGTATATTTTAGTATATTTTAGTATATTTTAGTATATTTTAGTATATTTTAGTATATTTTAGTATATTTTAGTATATTTTAGTATATTTTAGTATATTTTAGTATATTTTAGTATATTTTAGTATATTTTTAGTATATTTTAGTATATTTTAGTATATTTTAGTATATTTTAGTATATTTTAGTATATTTTAATATATTTTAGTATATTTTAGTATATTTTAGTATATTTTAGTATATTTTAGTATATTTTAGTATATTTTAGTATATTTTAGTATATTTTAGTATATTTTAGTATATTTTAGTATATTTTAGTATATTTTAGTATATTTTAGTATATTTTAGTATATTTTAGTATATTTTAGTATATTTTAGTATATTTTAGTATATTTTAGTATATTTTAGTATATTTTAGTATATTTTAGTATATTTTAGTATATTTTAGTATATTTTAGTATATTTTAGTATATTTTAGTATATTTATAGTATATTTTTTAGTATATTTTAGTATATTTTAGTATATTTTAGTATATTTTAGTATATTTTAGTATATTTAGTATATTTTAGTATATTTTAGTATATTTTAGTATATTTTAGTATATTTTAGTATATTTTAGTATATTTTAGTATATTTTAGTATATTTTAGTATATTTTAGTATATTTTAGTATATTTTAGTATATTTTAGTATATTTTAGTATATTTTAGTATATTTTAGTATATTTTAGTATATTTTAGTATATTTTAGTATATTTTAGTATATTTTAGTATATTTTAGTATATTTTAGTATATTTTAGTATATTTTAGTATATTTTAGTATATTTTAGTATATTTTAGTATATTTTAGTATATTTTAGTATATTTTAGTATATTTTAGTATATTTTAGTATATTTTAGTATATTTTAGTATATTTTAGTATATTTTAGTATATTTTAGTATATTTTAGTATATTTTAGTATATTTTAGTATATTTTAGTATATTTTAGTATATTTTAGTATATTTTAGTATATTTTAGTATATTTTAGTATATTTTAGTATATTTTAGTATATTTTAGTATATTTTAGTATATTTTAGTATATTTTAGTATATTTTAGTATATTTTAGTATATTTTAGTATATTTTAGTATATTTTAGTATATTTTAGTATATTTTAGTATATTTTAGTATATTTTAGTATATTTTAGTATATTTTAGTATATTTTAGTATATTTTAGTATATTTTAGTATATTTTAGTATATTTTAGTATATTTTAGTATATTTTAGTATATTTTAGTATATTTTAGTATATTTTAGTATATTTTAGTATATTTTAGTATATTTTAGTATATTTTAGTATATTTTAGTATATTTTAGTATATTTTTAGTATATTTTAGTATATTTTAGTATATTTTAGTATATTTTAGTATATTTTAGTATATTTTAGTATATTTTAGTATATTTTAGTATATTTTAGTATATTTTAGTATATTTTAGTATATTTTAGTATATTTTAGTATATTTTAGTATATTTAGTATATTTTAGTATATTTTAGTATATTTTAGTATATTTTAGTATATTTTAGTATATTTTAAGTATATTTTAGTATATTTTAGTATATTTTAGTATATTTTAGTATATTTTAGTATATTTTAGTATATTTTAGTATATTTTAGTATATTTTAGTATATTTTAGTATATTTTATTATATTTTAGTATATTTTAGTATATTTTAGTATATTTTAGTATATTTTAGTATATTTTAGTATATTTTAGTATATTTTAGTATATTTTAGTATATTTTAGTATATTTTAGTATATTTTAGTATATTTTAGTATATTTTAGTATATTTTAGTATATTTTAGTATATTTTAGTATATTTTAGTATATTTTAGTATATTTTAGTATATTTTAGTATATTTTAGTATTTTATTTTTAAGTATATTTTAGTATATTTTAGTATATTTTAGTATATTTTAGTATATTTTAGTATATTTTAGTATATTTTAGTATATTTTAGTATATTTTAGTATATTTTAGTATATTTTAGTATATTTTAGTATATTTTAGTATATTTTAGTATATTTTAGTATATTTTAGTATATTTTAGTATATTTTAGTATATTTTAATATATTTTAGTATATTTTAGTATATTTTAGTATATTTTAGTATATTTTAGTATATTTTAGTATATTTTAGTATATTTTAGTATATTTTAGTATATTTTAGTATATTTTAATATATTTTAGTATATTTTAGTATATTTTAGTATATTTTAGTATATTTTAGTATATTTTAGTATATTTTAGTATATTTTAGTATATTTTAGTATATTTTAAGTATATTTTAGTATATTTTAAGTATATTTTAGTATATTTTAGTATATTTTAAGTATATTTTAGTATATTTTAGTATATTTTAGTATATTTTAGTATATTTTAGTATATTTTAGTATATTTTATTTTATATATTTTAGTATATTTTAGTATATTTTAGTATATTTTAGTATATTTTAGTATATTTTAGTATATTTTAGTATATTTTAGTATATTTTAGTATATTTTAATATATTTTAGTATATTTTAGTATATTTTAGTATATTTTAGTATATTTTAGTATATTTTAGTATATTTTAGTATATTTTAGTATATTTTAGTATATTTTAGTATATTTTAGTATATTTTAGTATATTTTAGTATATTTTAGTATATTTTAGTATATTTTAGTATATTTTAGTATATTTTAGTATATTTTAGTATATTTTAGTATATTTTAGTATATTTTAGTATATTTTAGTATATTTTAGTATATTTTAGTATATTTTAGTATATTTTAGTATATTTTAGTATATTTTAGTATATTTTAGTATATTTTAGTATATTTTAAGTATATTTAAGTATATTTTAGTATATTTTAGTATATTTTAGTATATTTTAGTATATTTTAGTATATTTTAGTATATTTTAGTATATTTTAGTATATTTTAGTATATTTTAGTATATTTTAGTATATTTTAGTATATTTTAGTATATTTTAGTATATTTTAGTATATTTTAGTATATTTAAGTATATTTTAGTATATTTTAGTATATTTTAGTATATTTTAGTATATTTTAGTATATTTTAGTATATTTTAGTATATTTTAGTATATTTTAGTATATTTTAGTATATTTTAGTTTTTAGTATATTTTAGTATATTTTAGTATATTTTAGTATATTTTAGTATATTTTAGTATATTTTAGTATATTTTAGTATATTTTAGTATATTTTAGTATATTTTAGTATATTTTAGTATATTTTAGTATATTTTAATATATTTTAGTATATTTTAGTATATTTTAGTATATTTTAGTATATTTTAGTATATTTTAGTATATTTTAGTATATTTTAGTATATTTTAGTATATTTTAGTATATTTTAGTATATTTTAATATATTTTAGTATATTTTAGTATATTTTAGTATATTTTAGTATATTTTAGTATATTTTAAGTATATTTTAGTATATTTTAGTATATTTTAGTATATTTTAGTATATTTTAAGTATATTTTAGTATATTTTAGTATATTTTAAGTATATTTAAGTATATTTAAGTATATTTTAGTATATTTAAGTATATTTTAGTATATTT